>NW_023606259.1:0-80001 GCF_013339745.2 Dermacentor silvarum
GTCCAATGTGGAACAAATATGGAAAATGTATGCTTTGAGCTATACACTTTACCGAGCTTAAATTGCGAGAATGATTCTCCTATCTGTATTCTCCTGTCTCTCCTATTTATATTTACAGGCTCAAAAATGGTGTGTGTTGAATTTTGCTCGAGCTTAGATAAACCGTATGCTTTACCGTAGCTAAGAGATAGCCTAGTTTCGGTTGAAGGGTCCCGTAAAACAAGCGAACTCTTTTACCTCGTCATGAGTGACCTTGCAAGTGTATTTGTACGCAAGCCTGCAGGGCGGAAACGAGAGCTTACCAGGAAACGCATAAAATATACTGGTTCCGCTAAGCAATAAAGCATTGTTCCAGAACAAGGAAATTATAGCTTGCCATTTCTCATTGGTGCTGTTATATCAAGCCAACTCAAGTTGAATCGCTCGATATAACGACCAGCCGTTTCTGCAGAAGTCAATTGTGAGCAGAGCGTACAACTTTGTATATTCTATAGATGTGTTCCCATAGGTGTCCCCTAAGGACGTCAGTGAGTCGCGGAGTGATATGCCTTACTCATACCGCCACTCATTGATCGTCGAGCCGATTCGATCTGCGGGTGCGTGGATCTTGTATGGGCAATCTGCACCAGAGATTTCGAAATGTCTTCTGTACACAACTTGCTGTAGTGTGCAAAATACGGTGACGCTAGCGCAAACGTATTGCGCAGGAGCTAAAAAAAGGAATTTCTGCAAAATAATATGCACTGGGCGATCATCCTAAGTATCGTCTAAGTGTTATCACACTTGTCTCAGTCGCGGAACCACTCTGAACACCGTACCTCTCGTTAGCTAAAGGAGTTAGCGTCCGCTTGCGAGTGCCTTGAGCGAAAGTATGACCCCCAGCTGCAGCGCTTCGCCGGCAATGACCCTGGGAATTCGAGCGCCTACCTCGAGTCAGCGCCGTGGTCAGCCATGGTCGGTCGGTGGATCCCGCAAGAGCCGCAGCAGAAGCCGCTGCGTTCCCGCACCCCACGCGTGTGTGCCTCCTTCCTCGGGATGGTCCGCCGCTCGGACTGCGGTTCGGTAGTCGGCTTCGGAGAGGAGGAGAAGGATGGGCAAGCGTAGGGGAGACAGCCCCAGACGCGGCGGTCGCCGGACGCAGCTGTCTTGTGTCTCACGCCCAGACGGGACGGCGTCAAACGGCGGCTGAGGCGTCTCCCGATCAGCCAAGTGCGCGCCGTGACTGCGTCACTGCGATGCCAGCCGGAACGGGCAAGTGAGGGGGCCCCCCACAGAGCCACGTGCGTTTCGGCCACTCGTGTTTTGCAAGCGGCGTTCCCCGTGGGGGCGGGGTCCCTCCCCGCTCGATGACAGCCGCCCTGAGATGGGATGCGCGAGCGACACCCGGGTCTCTAATGTCAAGTACTAAACCGGCGGTGGCCCTGGACGCTGACGAAACTACTAAACAAAGAAGCCGCTAGTGGCGTCACGCTACGTAGGCCGACCGAGCAACCAATCTAACATGCCGGGATCGTGCGCTCGCGGCCCGAAAGTTCATCGAGCGATCACAGCGGAATGTTTTGTTATCGCGATTGCTTTCTCTACAGGCACAGCGCTCAAAAGTCTGAAGTTAAGCATTCTTTGCTTTGGGGATGTACCAACAAGAAGGACTGTCTGTAGTGCGTCACGTTCAATGCCTCTGCTGCTAGAGACGAAATGCACGCCCGCGGTGGTATTAGTAACAGGAGAAGCTGAGCGCAGTGGGCAAGTATGCTGTGGTAGGCAGACCATAGTGCGGAAAGGGAGATGCTTTTGCTGCGGGACATCTTCGCAAGAATTTCAGTAACATGTTTTTTTTTCTTAAATGTTTCGTGTGAAGTTTAGCATATATTCTTAAATTTTCACAAATTCTGGCATAAACTGAAACTGTGGCCGCGGTGGTTACCAAAAGATACAGCGACTAAATGGTCAGTGAAAAATAAAGCGCTCACATTGTAACAAAAGAGGCAGAAAGGGCACTTCGGGACACATAAATTTGATAGCTGTAATGTTATAGCTGGCAATCAAAGTCAATTGGCAAGACTGCCTGTGCATGCCTATTTGATGGCAGGGTTTCAAAGAAATCACTTGGATGTACGTGCTCTGTGCGTCGTCCTTTCTATTTTTCAAGCCTATTGAGAGCGTTTCCCAATGATAATCCCAACTCACCCACTAGCTGTGTTGACATAAACTCGAGCTAACCTTACTATCAAGGCACCTTGTAAAACTTGCGTAGCAGTACGGTGCCCTTTCATGTTATACCAATATCGAGCATGCTGAGAGAGAAAGAAGAGAGGTGTTTTTTTGTTAATCAAAGAGACAAGAGTTAACAAGAAATGGTTCGGTTCGCTACCGAGAACAGGGTGTGGGGGTTAGGAATTTAATAAAACAGGGGGGGGGGGGGCGAGCAAAATTTTGCTCTCGCTGCTTTTAGCGACGCCGACCTTGTGACCACTGTCGTAATATGTTTTGTTGAGGCGCTCGTCTGTCGAGTCTCTAAAGTGTGGTACACAGCACTTGCCTGACTGTATACTGTAACGTGGATAGATGTACAGCTTATATGCTGTTGTCTCGCCGGAGCCACAGGTGTCACAAGTATATACGGCTGTCAGCCGTTCATATACAGGGTGTCCCAACTTTCATGCACCAAAATTTAAAAATATGCAAATGCCACGTAGCTGGACAGAACCAAGGTAATATGGTCTGCCGTCCCATGGAGATACTCAGATCATTTTTTGCATTCCTTCTAATTACATATTTAGCACTAATAATTATTCAACTGAGAAAACATTATATTTAGATGAAAAGTGTCAATGAGAAAAGTGTAGAGCAACATGAGAAGCTCCCGATACAGTTTCCTGTTGCTCAATACGTGCTACATCAAAGTATTTTTTCCGAGCGTGAAAGAAGCCCGCGAATACACTTGAAATTGCCGCGTGACTGGCCGCTTGAGGCACTTTGCCTGTATTTGCGGGCTTCTTTCACGCTCGGAAAAACTTTTATGTGGCACGTATTGAGCAACAGAAAACGATATCGGGAGTTTTTCATGTTTCTCCACTATTTTCCATTAACACTTTTCATCGAATATCATATTTGAGAAGTTGGTTTATTAATTAGTACTAATTATGCAATTAGGCTTCATTAAAAAAATAATCGGAGTATCTCCAAGCGACGGCAAACAACATTACCTTGGCTCTGTCCAGCTACGTGGCATTTGTATGTTTTTTTTTTAAATCTGGGTGCATCATACTTGGGACTCCCTGTATAAGAGTATGACCTGTACAGTAAAGGCGACACCAAATCACAGGTGTAACGGCTGAGTTTATTCACGTCGTCGTAGTCCAGGCCAGAGACGGAGCTGCAGGTCAGGTGGCAGTGAATGTAGGCGACTATTCGTGAAAGTGGCGGAGTTCCACAAGAATAATGTGTAAGCATGTGCCATCGATCGAAGTCGGCCCGCTGCGTCCGTTATCAAGAGGGTAATCGAAACGCATCTGCAGCTGTCGTGGGGGGGGGGGGGGTCGACTTCGTCGGCACGATCACTGCCAATGACAACCGTGTAGAAATTGAGTAAAATTCGCATAGGACGCTACAGAATATTGAAGTAGTGTGTCATGTATTTGCCGCGCTGTCTACCATGCCAAGTTTCATGACGTGCAAGCACATATGCACTCAAAGTATAAAAAAACTAACGCGTTACATATGAAAACGACTTCTTGAAAACGCTGACAGCAACAAAGAAACGCTATATTGACGCGCTTTACGCTCAAGCAAATCTGCAAGTGTGTACTTAATAATTCTTCTATTTGTAGAAATATTTTGAAATCGTCGAAATAGTCGTGGAGGTTACGCACGGGACAAACGCGTATGCACATACGCGTCGCCATGAATTAAGCGCCAACGCCACTCAAACAGCCAGATCGTCGCCATGAATCAAGCGCCAACGCCACTCAAACAGCCAGATCCAGTATACATACACAAGTGAACAAAGTGGACGGGCAGGAGGATGGCCACCGTCGTAGACCATTGCACACGTAACGCAGAACATGCGGGCTCGGGTCCCACCGGCGAGGGGTTGTCTTTTCATCCACTTTCATTTCCTTATTACGTCTGCATTTCAACTAAAAACCCCAGTTAATTTCCCCCAGGCTATGCATGACTTTATTGTCGTCTTCGTGTGCTTGTGAATAACCAATAAATCAGGCCCCTCGGTTTCCCTTCTTCATGTTGCGTCCACATGCAGTGAGTTTAAGCCGTCGCGGTGGGAGTGTTCATCTGCCGCAGACCAAAAACAAAGAATAGAGTACCGCGTCCGCCGTCAAAAGAATGTCACAAACACTCGCATTCCGCATCACCGGCGGCAGAGGCCAGGCGCTCGCAGGGCGACGTTTAAAGCCTTAAAGTGAGCAAAGACGAGGTTATGGGAAGAAAGAGGAGCAAATGTGCTTCGTTGGCCCTAAATAAAAATTTGAAAAAAAAACACGACTCTGTAGTGATACCAGATGTAGCATTTTCTCAATTTGTTTTTATCGGAGCGGTGGCACGGTGGGGAGGGGGGCGGGGAGAGGAAGACCATTTTTCAAGCGCCAAAAAAGTAACACGCAGCAGCAGTCCAAGACACTTTTTTTTTTCTTTATTTCCTTGGGGGACTACAAGGAGGTTATACAAAAATTTTGCTGGAGTGGAGGGGGCACTCTTCATCTCAAGGCGTCAACTGAAATTCCCGTGTGGACACTACACAGAGAGCATTACAATCACAGCAAGGCAAATTGCACACCTGGAACTGGTACAAGTAAGTTAGACGAATGCAAAAAAAAAACGGATACATAGAAAATATAAGCACTATGTAGTATATGCAACCTATAAAAAAAAGGAAAGGCACGAGAAGGGGAAAATACATTCAACAACAGCAAGAAAAGGAGTGAGGGGTGGAATGGAATGGTTGCGCGATACACAAAGAAAATACCTAAGTTTATAAAGAAAGCTCTACTGAATACTCTCTGTTGTCCAAAAGGTTAGTAGTGCCGATTCAGAAACGAATTAATCTGGACAGATGAACATAGGACATGTACTTAGGATGAACGTAGGGCATATAATTAGACTTGGGTGCTCCTTAAAGAACCCCAGCTGGTCCTAATTAACCCGGATGCCCCAACTACGGCGTGCCTCATAACTCACAGGCTAAGGAAAATTGTACCCTTAACGGTGTTTTCTCATGTGTATAACTCGCCCCCTTAAACGCATAGCCTTCCACCCTTTCAAATGGTGATTAGGTGAACTTATACACCCATTTGAAAGGGTGATTTTTTTTCAATTGCGCCGTTTTCTCCGATGTGTGTTTCACCGGTAGTGCACCAAGTTAGGCTAGTTGGTTGAAGTTCATATTAGAAAGATTATAACTGCGCTATGAACATGGACAAAGGAGGACGAAAAAGGCAACACGTGCGCAGGTGTTGTCTCTTTCGTCCTCCTTTGTCCCTGTTGATAGCGCAGTTGAAATCTTTTTAATGTGTTTCACCGAAATGCATACTACGCTTTACGTTTAGAGGGATATCTTGTACTGTAACAGTACCCAAGTGTTTTGGACGTTCGCTGAAGTAATCCCGAAGTGTTTTCCGAGACGCTGACGAAAAATGTAATAATAAAGCGACAAAAAATAGCCGTGCAGCTTGGATTCAAACTGGGACCTACGGATTTACAGTTCGAGATGTTTCCTCTCGACTACTCCGGCGAAACCAACAACTGGGATTAATAAACCACTTTAAAAGTACAATGTAGTCCTCTAGTTGCACTGATAGACTGACACCACATTCTTGAGTGCTTCAGTGTATCTATAAATCAGCGCCAAGGTGAAACAATTTAAACGAAGCTAGCAGTAAGATTTAAAAGGCAGGAAGAGGACAAAGTAGCTTCGTCTTTCCACTTTAGGGTCGGGGCACACCCCTCCACAATAAATGATGTGTTCTTATCGGTAGTAGATTGCTCCGCATGAACCTCTGAATACTTATTCCAACCCATACAGCGGGAAATAGTGCAAATCTTACTGGGCATAATATTGCACTGGCCCCGATGCTACATAAAAGAAAAAAGAAAGCATGCGGCTGAAGAACTATGATTGGCCGACGCGAAATGATTCGTTTACTGTTGGCAGCTGATCTCTAAAACAACACTGAGCTGAAACATATAATATGGTGGAGTTAAAAAGATAAAACTAAACCAAACTACCCCAGCCCGTGCCACTAGGTATAACGGGCTTCATTGAGGTGAAACAGCTGAAAGAAAGCCAGTTGTAAAAATTGAAAGGCAGGGCTGTAATAAAAGAAAAAGCCATGCCTTTGTGATTCATTACGGAGGATGCCATGTAGATGAACTAGCAGGTTGACATCCATAGCCTACTCTGACCATATGACGTGCTCGAATGAGGACTTGCCACACACCACTGGGGAATAGACACTTTGGCTTTTTTTACTTGCTTGAAATGGGGAAGTTCCCGAGCACCTTTAAATTCTGCAAGGTGTATGTTTCGCAAAAAACACCCCTTTAGCACCATAAAATTAAAGAAAGAGTGCACTAAGGGGGTTGTGCTAACGAATGCACCCATTTTTTTATTTAACTAAAAAGTAAGAGTGGAAAAAGGACGTTTCGACATCCAATGCACCCTAGAGGGTGGTATTTGCCTAAGTACGCACTCTGCAGTTCCGGAACTTTAAACGCTACTATTTTATGCAGTGTGCAAACGAGCTCGTTAATTTTTGTAAACAAGCTCGTAAACGAGCCTTCTCTCTTTAGTTTCGCGCATCTCTTTTCTGGTGTACAGAAAGTTTCCGAATGCGAATTAATTAAATTAAATTATGGGGCTTTACGTGCCAAAACAGCGATCTGATTATGAGGCACGCCGTAGTGGGGGACTCCGGAAATTTAGACCACCTGGGGTTCTTTAACGTGCACGTAAATCTTATTACACGGGTGTTTTCGCATTTCGCCCTCATCGAAATGCTGCCGCCGTGGCCGGGATTCGATCCCGCGACCTCCTGCTCAGCAGCCCAACAACATAGCCACTGAGCAACCACGGCAGGTTTTGCGTATGGGAGCTCCCCTAAATGCAGTGCTGGGACGGAGTGCATTACAGACACGTTAGTTGCGTAAATGACCATTTTTAAGGTTGTAAACACCGCAGTAAGCAATTTAAATATAGTAGCTGCTACTACATCGGTAAAAGGGTGACTTATGTGCAGTAAGTGTGGTGGGGTCTTGTTTTTTTATGGTAAATGTTATTCGATTGAATGCAGCAAGACGATAACTCTGCACCAGCTGCACAATTATCACCACTGTACTGCTAGCCGGGAATAGGAATGTTTTGAAAAATCAGTTCGAAGTCTTTTGTCTCGGTTCTTGCCCGCCGATAGCGGTTCGCTGATGCCCTCATTCTACTTGTTAGTCTTATATGTGTGGGACGACCGCGTTACGTGGACGTGACCTTCAATGGCTTCCATTGCATATTCTACCAAAAGCATAAAGATTCTTTTAAGGTTAGCTCCTCCACTATCGAATAATACTGCGAGGCATACGCCGGTACTGATGTGATTCTATACCCCGGAGCCATCTGTTTCAGAGCGCAGCATTTTGCTGAATTGCTATATGCAAACCGTTTTGTATTGTGAATAAGCGCCCCAGCCTGCGGGGGCACATTAGACGCCTCTCGCTACACTTATGCGGGCGATTTGTCTGCCCGCTTTAATTCAAACAACATCCGGTGCACTGCACGAAGATACGAGAGGCGTTATAGTGACGTCAAAGGGCATGGACACCAGCCTTGCACATGTGAACCACTTGCGTAATATATCCGACACGCGACGGATGGAATCTCCCAACACGGACTTCTTTCAATGTTGCCGGTTAGCGACCCAGCTTGCTCGTCCGCAGTCGTCTCTGATTACCGCTTCCAAATATCGGACGCTGTTGAGGCGTGCATTTAAACGCACTCCGATTACTAAAGACAGGCTTGTCATCGCTAGGTTTCCCCTAGGCATTTATTTCATTAGTGACGGCCAATAGAAAGTGTTTGTTTGCACCATGTTGAAGTATAGTATCACGCCCGCAGAACCACCAATGACCAGTATGTGCATGTTGCTGTTTCCGAGAGACGAGGTGGCCAACTTTCCACTGACCCACATTTCGTGCTCAAGGCCGGGGCCGTCAGAAATGACTTAGTGCCAGCGTGTTTGGAGAAACACGACACATCTGAGGGACTCAGCGCCAACGAAATCTCGCATGCGCGCGGTTGCGCCAGCGTTACGATGGGTTGCGTAATCACCGTTACTTGTCAGCGGCTGTAGCTCGAAGAAGGATCTCGATGTCAACGGGATTCGGTTGTTGAAAAAAATAAACTTCGTTGTTTCTTACACATCGTTTCTCTTCTTCCTTTTCAGTTCTTCATTACGCGTTCTTCTTTAGCACCCTCCTCCACGCCAATTTCCTCGCTCTTCCCACTACGTTCTATTTCTTTCTATGCAACGTGCTGACCTCGGCCCGATTCATCTTGGTTTCTGTCGGCATTTATCCCGCTAAATTTTATTGCGTGGCACGGGTGAGACAACTTTAATGAACCCTTTTGAAAACTGACGACATTGTTTCCCGCTATGCACAAGTACAACAAAAAAGTAGGCAACGAATTTGGCGTTTAGGTGTACACAAGAGTACGTTAGTAAGTGCACAAATATGCACGGAAGCGTTCTCCCGTATTTTCATTATTTTCAGACGCAAGCTTCCGGGAGCTGAAGATCGAGAGCTGAAAGAGTCATAATTGTTCACGAGTTTTGTGTTTGCACTTTAATCGTTTGGTATTGTGCGCAAGGCTTCAAGATGTTTGGTTTTATGTCCTTGCTTATTTTGTCCATTGCGTCTACTAAAAGCAAGCGTTTTGGTGCGTTCGTGCATTTGTTAACAGACACCGTGAAACTTAGTCTGAACACGCCCTAAGCGCCTTTTTGATTCTTCTGTGAGGGTTGCTACTAATTTCTGGATGGATTGCCTTGAATTTCCTAGTCTAATGCGTATTCCTTCGGAAACACATGGTTTGCTCCTTCCGAACACCGTTTGTCTAAGTTAAAACATTCAAAAGGTGTATTCTGTGTTCGTATTAGCTGTGACCGCGGCTATAATCAGTGAATGTTTCAATCGTTTCAAGGCGCGGGCTACGAGAAAGAAAGAAGGGTGTGTGCGGCCTGAAGCAATTCTAGTCCGAACTAGGAATGTGCGAGCAGCCTACTGTGTTTAGCTAAGGACTTGTTACCCCAATATCGAAAAACAACCTCTTGACGACCGCCGAAATAACACCCGCACTTTGCTGCCACAGTAGCATGAAGGCTAATGAAAGTCTAAAACATCAATAACTTCTCTAGAAGGGTCAAAATTGCGTACCCGTTTGACCTGAAGCGGGTAGGCTTGGCGCGGCCATGTCGGGCGATGGCGTAAGTTCCGTGAGACGGAAGTCTGTGGCAGGCCTAGTCAAAAACCGTTTCTGTGGTGTAAAAAATGAGAGGTGGCTTATTAAACCCTCCTAGTCCCCCGAAGTGTGCATGGTTCCCCAGCTATGGAGTTCCTAGTCCTCTACACAAAACGACTTGCGTTGAGCAGTGTGTTCGAAGCCACCGAAAACCGCGGCTGTGCGAAGGCCGTCATTTCAGCGGCGGCGGCCACGGCTTGACCGTGAATAACATGACCATAAATTATCGATTGAGTTGAGGGTAGTCGTCAGCGTGCCGCGGCT
Source organism: Dermacentor silvarum (assembly GCF_013339745.2). NCBI lineage: Eukaryota > Metazoa > Arthropoda > Arachnida > Ixodida > Ixodidae > Dermacentor > Dermacentor silvarum. The sequence continues at coordinate 9,788 of NW_023606259.1, forward strand.
ACAGATTTTGAAATATGGGACCCGGGACTTAATTTGCTGCGGGTCCCCAGTGATGATGACGATGACGATGACGACGATCGCTGTAATTGATTGAGATGCGAAATAGGCGCTGGTCGAGGAAAGGAAGAAAGCCAATGGCAACTTGAGTGACATGACTTTACTGTTCTCCCCCTTTTCTTTTTTTTAGTTCCAGCAAAATATGCTGAAGAAGTTTTACGTCATATAGTTTACGTCACATATCTGCATGCGTAAAACGATAATGCTACGAAAGTATGCTCTCGTCACCAATTTCTCCACTTCTTTGAATGAGTTTGTCATGTAGCGGGTGGGCATGATGCTTTGTCTATAAATGAATAAAGTGGTGGCTGACATACCTCGAACGCGAATAATTTAAATAGGCGGCTCCCTTGTTTTCATAGTCTCAAGTGTACTGAGCGTTGAACGTGACAAACCGAGGAATATAAGAAGACTTAGGGCTATTATGTCAGTTCACTTGCGTTCGTTGAAGTGCAGAAACATTGCGTAACTCGTAATTGTGAACATTCCAGAGCCTGCCGTCGAAGGAGCTTCAAAGGTGCTCCCGTTGGGCAATCCCATTTCGGGCCTGTGATACATGGCAGATCATTCAATGTGTGATTCACATGCTCTTGTATGTTTTATATACGAGCCCTCTCCGCTATATAGTGCTCGACCAACAGTAATTCCTAAAAAAACTATGTCTGCGGACGTCTGTACAACAGGTATTGCAGTCTGATTGACTGACAGGGTGAGCTAGTTGTGATGCCTTCTCGTAAATTAATGTATAATGGACTTTTTGAATAGACCTTCACACTGCACCAGCAAGGGTTGTATTTATTATAATGCGAACGTCGCAATAAAGCATTACTAGCTGTTTTACAATGAAGTTCGGTTCAGATCTCAGTACACGCTGATGGTATTTGCATTCCTACATCTGGTATGAGGCGTCTGCAAGTACGTGCATGCTTTTAGATGACCGTGATGCTAACATCGAAGCACCTTTGTTAGCAACGTATGGCAGTAAACGCCGCAAAATGTTCGTTAGGACAGATTCACACGGCGGACCAGATCGCTGATTCAATCCGCTGATGATAATGACGTGCTTTAACTGTAACAAATCCTGCCGCGAGCAGCTACTTCTTGGTGCCCATGCACGTGGTGTATTTGGGCGCCTACGCGCCACGTCAACTATATTCACTGATTGAATGGCTTATTCGATCCGTCATGTGTATCCAGATGTGTTCACCCACCAGAAAATAAACGCGTACGTAATAACGGTCACGAACCATGCGCTGACGTATTAAAATGAAGACACGACATTTAACGCGATAGCGTTAAGGGCCCGGTGTCACAGAAAATCCGGTGTCGGCGTCCAGCGTCCGGCACCGAAGCCGGTATTAGCGTTCTGTGAGCGAAAAATATTCTATACGTCACTAAAGTACTTCTACCACTAAAGTTGCTCACACTTTGTTTTACATACTTTACAAAATAATTCCTCGGAATTTTGAGAGTGACAGCCTACAAACATATCATGAAACAAAACACCGACAGCGCATGCCTTTTATGTTAAATCCTCTCAGACTGAAATATTAAAAGTGTGAAACAATAACAGAAGATCAGCCCAAACAAGAGGCCGCGTTTCAAACAGAAAGCTCACCTTCGTGCATAGCGTTCACCGCCAGCGTTTCCCGGTAAACATTAGATACTATTATAATTGGGACCACAATCGCCTTGGGCCCCAGGAAGATAGCGGGCCAAAACTGAGCAGGCGCAGAACACAAGACAGCCTTTGGTAATTGCTTTCGCGTCAACCCAAATACCCTAAATTCGAGAAATAGCGTGGGTTCCCAAGCCCCCTTGGTTGGCTCGCGTGGCAGACGAGCAGTCACGTGATAGCCAAAAGAGAGATGCTAGGCACCGCCACCCAAATTTTGTATGGCTCGGTGAAGTTGTTTGCAGAGCAAACTTGCAGTATTCCTAGTGATTTTCGGCGTTTTAGAGGCAATTACGAGACTCAGCGCAACGCAAGAAGACGCTAGCTGCCCTCTGGTCGGCATCATCTGACCCCCCCCCCCCCTCCTTTGGCTTAAAAATGGTAGAAACGAGTACAAATAATAACATAGTCGTAATCTTTACAACAAACATTCCCAAGTCTTTTTGAAATTCAAAATGCACTCTTAACTTTCGCTTAAAATTATCTCATTATTTCACTTTAAACGCCTTATATTCTCGCCACTGCTTCGTCCTGAGTGCGCAATGAAACACTGCTCTTCTCCCAATTCTAAAGCTCTGATGCTCCGCCGAACCAAAGAGCAACCAACGCAACGCGTCTTGGGGCCTCAATTCTAAAACTGTATTACGGTTACATAAGGTGCAGTTTCCGGCAAGCGTCAGAAACAGTCAGGGACCTTTGAATGCTATCGCGTTCCCCTATTATAGGTGAAGCTTAAGCGTCCTCCAATTTTTTTCGAAGCACGGCTTCCTCGTGTCAAAGGGTACAAGAAAAATTTCTTGCACGGAAAATTTCTTGAACTTTCTAAGCACGGAACCGGGTGGTTCATCACTAACATCAGTAATATAAGGCTACTTCCTGATGTGCAACTTAATCTTTCTGGGCCACATATACAAGAAAGACCATTGTGCGCTACAGTGCGTGGAATCACAAGCCCTCTGCATGTGCCTTAATTCGCATTCCGCGGCGTGCGTCCGCAGCGGCAACTACCACCATCAGACGTGGACGCCCTTTCTTAACGTGCGCTGTCGAGGGCTGTGCATATTCATATTAGACACACTGTCAGGGTTCTGGCATGTACCAGCGTGTTTCTTTGTCAGCGCCAGGCCACGTAAAAGATCACGCCGTTTAATTTCTTATCACGTTCCGAATTGACGATTTGACCTGCAAGCTTCACGCCTGCTGGAAGAGTGCCCTCTCCACAGTGGTGCTTGTAGGCATTCGTAGTGGGTATTTCCATTCACGGCATCAAGAAAAATACACGTACCAGCAGCAGCTGTAAAACAGGCAGCGCTATATAACTTCTACGCGAGTAGCACTGTGGCTGCCCGCCCGTCTGCACTGATGTCTCGGTTAGCCCTGACTATCACGGGGTGCAGCGTTATTCCGGCAGGATCCGTTGTGGTGAAGAGTGAAGCTGTCTATGCTACCTCATAGATGTCCGCGGAACTTGCTACCCTGCGTATACATCCATTCATTTATCCCTAGGGAACCCACAAATGCCAGGAGCACCTTCTGGGGCACAAAGAAAGCCTGCAATGTCTTCCATCTCCAATGCACCATCAACGCCACGACTAGTTTCGCCAGTCAGACGCATTCACCAATTCGCCATCAACAAAGGCTGTGCGCGATGCACTGTGTCAAGGGATACCTAATCATCGTGGCACCATTGGCATTGACCATGGGGTCAAAATGACTCTTTCTTACCATGATGGTGTCCGATATATCTCCACCCCTCTCTAAGGAACAGACGCTTCGAGTAGACGACGCAAGCTTACTCATACATTTTATACTGATAATCTCGAATGACTCTGCGAATTTATGTCTGTATTTCTTTGAACTTTGCCTGCCGCTCCTACTTCCTTCTGGTCTACTACGAAGGGACTCAACGCTGCTAACCGACTCGTTCCGTCAGCATGACAGGCGTAACACAGCGGTGCCCCTATGTTACGCTAGCTATGCTAGCCGAACACGCTGACATCTGCTAACTAGTCTAGAAAATTATCATGTAATAGCTTCTGTGACATTTGTGGCCAGGTGTGATGCTTACAAACTCCTATACGCTTCGCAGTGGCATGGCAGACAGCCCTGCTTACGGTAGTGAAGAAACCATTCAGCATCTGAACTGCAACTCTCCTATCGTTTGGTGAACCGACTCATGCACAGATCTTCGCTTTCTGATTACTTATATACAGGGTGTTCAAGCGAGCACTTTCAAAAATTCTTAATGATTGCCTGTGGCCGATAGCATAATTCTATCTCATGAGCTGGTCTACTCGAAGAGGCAGAGATTACTTGCACAAAAAATTGAAATGCATAATCGACTAATTAACTGAAATTCACTAATTCAGTTTTTAACTAATCACCTTATGGCCCATATTGCAATGTACAAATTCTAGCCGTGGAGTTCGCAAAGCGGATCAAGATACCGGTGGCTGACGCACACATCCCGTAATGATTGCCACTTAGCTGTTTTGGAGTTTAATTAGGTAGGCAGTACACAAGCACTCTTACGTGCAGTTCCCACGCCAAGCGATCAGAGCTTGATAATATTTTCCAATTCACGCTGGCCACTCTCCGACGCCGCAGCTCTGAAACCGATACAGCCAAAATAGTTTACAACATTTACACATACCGTGACTGATGACGCATGTCGCATGTTTGCCCAGCCGAGGGAAATTTCTGCACACTTTAGTTACGCTGCACTCAAAGGTTACACAGTGGTTCCCCGACTGCCTTGTATAAACTGACATAACGTAAATGTCTCGGAGATCGAGTTGAAATGTCGTGCGCAGCTCGCGACGGTAACACATTCAAGCAGCGCCGAGCCTGCAGAGAGAAGGAAAGGCTCGAAAAGGCTCGTGGCGCTCCTTTTCCTCCTCGCCCGATGAAGAGGGCTTTGCATCATGATAATCCCCTTTTGGAGTTGAGGCCGTATTTTTACAGCAATGCAGTTAAGGGCTCAGTCTTCGATGGACGTGTCCGCGTGTAGAAAAAACTCTCATTGGCCGTATGTTGTATGTGCGAGTGAAAGCGCGTCCCTCGCGCGCTTTCACGGGGAGCGAACGCACGGCGGAGAGCAAACGCGACTTCTCCGTCGCGGGCAAGGTTGTGGGGGACGAGAGGGAGGGAGGGAGGGTTGGCGACGCTTAGATGCGGCACAAAATGCATATCTTGTGACCGGGCGCAAGGGGAACTGGCGACTCAATCACCCACGCGGAAAGAGGAAAGCGGGAAGGCAGTGCGGGAGGGAGGGAGTGTGGCTTTTGCTCTGCGAGCAATTAACGGCGTACTTGCTTGTACTTTACGTGGTGACGCCTGGTCGCGCGCACCGCATGTTGACAGCCTTTTGCACCACGGCTCCTACCTTTGTATGCGCTGTGCTTTCGCCGCTCAGTTTTCGTTGAAGCGATAGACCGCATGAACCTTCGCTCGTTGCTCCTGGCGCGCTTGCTCACGCCAGCGTTTTGACAGCGGTTGTGTGCGGTCACCGAGTGTGCTCTATTCATGTTTGTGTGTGAGTTCTGACACTATCCTTGTTAATTCAGTTAGTAAGCAAATGTGTCGAAGTTTATACAGCCGATAAAACTATTATCCACACCCCGTATAGCTTGCTACTAATTTGCTATCGCAATTGACGCTTCGCAACGCGCAGAACTGTTGTCGACGGCGGCGGTGTTTTGCCCGCGTTCGTGCCGAACGCGCGCGGCGTTGGTGACGTGTTTATGAAGAACGTGGCAACATTTGCCGTACACCCTATGGCGATGTACCGTAGCGATCATAAGGCCATGGTCCCTGTGGTCCCTTAGTAAATGAAAACCACCGGATCATATATATTTCTCATTCTTTAATCGTTCAAATAACCAATTACATCATCACATCTTAATAGTCATAATTGGAAATACATAATTTCCACCACAGTACAGCTTCGCTTGTCTTTTTTGTATAGAATAAATGTGTTGCAGAAGCAGTTGAAACTGTCATTGAGTCCCAAAACATCATATTCAGTCGTTTTCGTCAAGCGACGTCGTGCGCAATTATTTCTTTTTTCGCGCTTTGCTTATAGCACGCAAATTATGAAAGTGCCACGTGATTGCGCTTATGCGCGCTGTGACGCCCAGCGGTTCCAAAAGCATTTGAACGAGCTAACTCCGCTCATTGTCTGGCTCGGCCACTGAGGGGTCAATGCGTACGCCGCGAACGTCACTGGCAACGTGCATCTCGCTATCAACAGAATCTAACACTGACTGCGTGCCACTTCCAGCCCACTGTCCAGTGTTAGAGCTCGCGTCTGTGACGAACCTTAGTCCCACGAATTCAAAACAACGGCGACAATTCGAAAAGCCTATGGGCCCCCAGTGCCGCTGTTTGGCGCCACACACGTGGCGCCACCTACGAAAAGCGGCTGCGAAAAGCGTGTTATGGCGATCCCGAATGCAAGGCTTCTATTGTGACCCAGAAGCGCGGCCTGCGCGAATACATTTCCGTGAACACATGTCACGCTTTCTGGAGGTGAAAAGAGCCCAAGTTGATGTGCCTGATTGGCTACCAAGGGTAGAGGCCTTGGCATCCCTAAATGAATTTTAAAAGACAAAGTCAGCCAAGTCATGCTGGCTGCTATGTAAGAGCTTGTTTTTTTTCTTCTGTATTTTCGTGTACTAGTTATGCATTTTGTTTGTTTTGCTGACAGTGTGTCGGTGAACCTGTCGAGAACTGGCAATAAAGAAAAAAAAAGCGAAAAGCGTGTTACCGGCGCGCAGTCATACAGTCATAAGAACCATCTTGAAATGCAGCGCAACGGGACGGCACAACAGAGAGGAAGACGAACACAGGCGCTAACTAACAATTGATTTATTGAAGCCAGACCCACAGGTATATATATGTCCACAGGCTGCGCAGGCGCACCGTTACAACGCATATGGAAACCATCAAAAAAAGGAAGTGATTACACCAGGCGCGAAATGAATTTCATTTCTGTATTGTACAGTGCAATCGACGTATCGCTTACACACTCTTGACCTGTTTTCCTGATAAAGAAAGCCTCTAACGTTTCACGAGCGCTTTTCAAAATGCCAACTAGGCCCAACATTCAACTCTTTTAAAGTCATACAGTGTTTAGCTTGGCCCCTGGAAGCGAACAGCCGTGATTGCGGCCAAGGAAAGAACTTCACTGCGTGGATGCGGCTACGAGTAACTAAAACAACACACGAAAGCCGTCGCAAAGCTTCCAAATGCAGAAGTTGTACCATTATTGTGGCAATATTGTGCATGTTAGAGGGCTGTATAAGAGCTGTCCGGTTCCCGCATTTTCATTAATAGGCACCAGTCATGTAAGCCTCTGCAGAATTTATTGATTGTTTTACGATTGTGGCGTGGATTACCCAGTCGAAACTTTCTGGGTGCCTTTCTCACCTTCTTTTTTTTTCGCAGTCTTAATGGCGCCTGTAATATTGCAGGTTGTTGGCACCGGCAAGAAGGTGTTGCTAACAAAAATAAAATAATGCTACTTCTTTTCTTTGCTTGGGTGTTTTGAAACCACTTAAAACACACTGTTCTCCCCATTGTCTCAACTTACTGCCAATAAAGGCACATGCGTATCGTACGTGATGCAGTTATCCAGTGAAACGCAAACAATGTAATTTCATGCTGAAAAACCTTCCAAGACGCACCTTCTTCAATTTCTTAAAGTGATTTAAAAAAAAATTCAAATAGAGCTCATATATACTACAACAAATGTCTATCGACTAATCGCCCAGCCTGACTCCCATGCGCCTCATACAGTTTCAACACATTTATGGGAGAGGTGAAATGCAAGGTCTATAGCACTCCCAAACTCAAGCTTGCCGACAGACGCCAGCGCCACTCCTTCCCCTGGCGGAGAGCAGAGTCACCATGTATCAGGTCGCCAGCACCGTAGGCGCTCGCGATGCCCACGATCTTTTCAAAATTGCTTCATGCGTCGCCGTTGTTTCGCGATAGTTCGGTGGTCGGGTAGCCAAGGATTCCGGTACTGTGGCGTGCTGAACTGCCACAACAGTGGCAAGACGTAATGCGAAAGCTTGCCACTTTATTTAATGCTTGCTATTATTTGCGGCAACGTTGTTCACAGAAGAATGAAATTGGGTTGGAGTGCATACGGCAGGCATTGCCAAATCCTGACTGGGAGCTTACCACTGTCGTTGAAAAGAAAAGGGTACAATCATTGCATTCTACCGGTGCTAACATATGGGGCAGAAACTTGGAGGGTAACAAAGAAGCTCGAGAACAAGTTAAGGACCGCACAAAGAGCAATGGAACGAAAAATCTTAGGACTAACGTTAAGAGACAGGAAGAGAGCAGTGTGGATCAGAGAACAAACGGGGATAGCCGATATTCTAGTTGACATTAAGCGGAAGAAATGGAGCTGAGCAGGCCATGTAATGCGTAGGATGGATAACCGGTGGACCACTAGGGTGACAGAATGGATACCAAGAGAAGGGAAGCGCAGTCGAGGTCGGCAGAAAACCAGATGAGGTGATGAAGCTAGAAAATTTGCAGGCGCAAGTTGGAATACGCTAGCGCAAGACAGGAGTAATTAGAGATCACAGGGAGAGGCCTTCGTCCTGCAGTGGACTTAAAATATAGGCTGATGATGATGATGATGATGCTTCGCCTTGTATTTCAGTCATGACAGTTTGCTGGTGACGTCGAGAATATCGCTGCAGCTGTACTTCGACGTGCTTTGAGTGACGCATTGAGCGTCGGCTGACTTGCGCGTGCGACGCACATTGTGCTTTACCGTGTTTGGTTTACAGCGCGCGATTGATCGGTAACATTTCTGTAGTAGCAAGTTGCAGGCAGTTGAGCGTATTCTTTTTTTATTGTGATAAAGACTTGCCGTTAAGGCACAATTCTTGATGTGTATATGTGTATTATATTCAATTCAATTCAATTCAAGTTTATTCCATTTTTCTTGAGATATACAAAAAAATGGAGGATGCCCGAAGAAAAAGTGAAACTCTGTTCACTTGACGGGGATTCAGGCCCCCTTTACAAGGCATATAGCAAAGCGGTTGATGTGGAACACCAAAGAAATTACCACTCGTTATGCGTAATTACGGTAACAAAGCATCCCACGTCTTTTTGTTTTTATATGTATATAAAAACACTTAGTATGCATACACACACCATATGTTACATTTCTGAAGCAAGATATACATTAAATATTCTTCATTGCACTAGTTTCATTACACTGGTAAAAACTTCATAACATTGAAATAGAAGAATCATATATTTTGCACAGATATGCACTACTCAACGGATACAAAAAAATTTCTTAGTGTTTTTTTTACTGGGAGATTCAAAGAATATTTCATGTTCAATCAAGAAGTTTAAAAGTTTAGGCAGTCTGTAACAAAGCATGTGTTCACTCATATTTATTCGAGTGTATCGAATAATCCACTTTTTAGTATTACGGAAAGGGTAAGGGTGAGTTTTTTCCTTAAGTTCAGCTAATGCACGTAAAGTTCCATCAGAAAATTTAAGGCATTGTTTGTATCTGAGGGCTAAACTGTATGCGTAGACGTTGTGAGCAGGAACTACGCAAAACCGTGTAAATAGCGGTCCTGTGTGCGCTCTGTAGTGTTCTCCAGCTATATGACGGATAGCTTTCTTTTGCAGTACGTTTAATCTATTTATGTTTGTTAGTGACGTGGTGCCCCAAACAAGAAAAGAGTAGCTCATTTGAGAGCAAAATAATGCATGATACAGCTGTAGTTTGACACTACTTGGAAGTAAAAATTGTGATATTGCGAAGACACCTACGGTTTTGGCAAGGGGGGCAACGAGATGGTTGACATGTGTATCTCACGACAAATTTTGATGAAAGTAGACTCCAAGAGTTTTGACAGTGTCAACAATCCCTATGACGGAATTATCCAGAACTATGGGGTCTCCCAGTTGAAAAATACACCAGCACGGTCTGATGTTTCTAGTGTAAACACCAGCACGGTCTGATGTTTCTAGTCTAAACATCAGCACGGTCTGATGTGTTGTCATGTGCACACCAGCACGGTCTGATGTTTCCAGTGCAAACATCAGCACGGTCTGATGTCTTGCGATGTGCACACCAGCACAGTCTGATGTGCACACCAGCACGGTCCCATGTGTTGTGATGTGCACACCAGCACGGCCCGCTGTGTTGCGATGTGCACACCAGTATGGTTTATTGCTACCTGGTAAGCACATTACTGTGGTGTGGCGCAGTGTGGTGTGCATGACAGACAGCAGTTACCAGTTACCTTTGCCAAAAGTTGTCACGTGGTTCGTGCAATGACATGACGTGCTTTCATGGTGGAAGTGACACCAAGTGCTCAAGAGAGGTATACCGTCACTTTAGGAGGGAGCCAACCATGAAGTGAGCAGCAGTAGTTCTCTCCTCCCGAGACATAAGAATCAACAGAAACTTCCAGCATAGTGTTTTTCTCACCCTTTCTATGGTTTTTCTGAAGCATTTGCAACACGTGCAATGTGCTCCTTTTCGTTGTGCTTCTACACACTGGTCTTACAAATTCTGAACTATGCCACACCAACCAGAGTACACATAAACCTTATGGCGTTAGCTTCCTCTACGGCTTGGCTTTACACATTTCTGGTCAATCATTCCTTCACGCCACAATATGTCCTACTGCCAGTAGGTGCTTAATTCAGTGTCGATGTGAAGCCGTGTAAAGAGGATGTGTTGTATTTTGCGTTCTGGAGCATGCTCACAAATACTAGTCACCACTACATGAACAATGTCTTCCAGAAAATATACGTCATACTATTTAGTTAATACAAAGCTTGAAATAATTTCATCCAGTAATTTCTTGCCTTGAACACTAAGTTTGATGCAAGTGTTTGAGCTGAGCTGCTACAGAGCAGAAAAAAAGAATGACAGTGTTGGAGTGATGAATATTTTTCATTGAAGCACAATGACATCAAATATACACAAATTTTACATTCTAAAGCATGCCGACTACTAGTTACAATAAACAATGGCTTGCAGAAAATGTGCTGCACTCATATACAACACACAAAAATGAGAGTGATTACAGTGTAGACCGCTTATAACATAAGTATAAGTCGCGAATATCCGCACTATAAGCGGTACCGCACTATAACCAAAGCAACAATTTTCAAGGCCCGCACATAAGCAAAACATGTGCACCGAGCCGCCACGCGTATGTGACAGTCAAGGAATGCGGCTAGAATGTTTGCATTCAATTTACAGACGAATCTCGTTAATTCGAACCAAATCATGCAGCGGCGCCTCGAACCGACATTGCTCTGGCACTGCCATAGAGTAAAAGCTTAGGAGAGACCCTGTAGCGCGCGCGAACGAAACAAAAAAAGAAAAAAAAACGCGGCGGATATGTCACCCTCTGTCAAATGGCAAGGTCGCCGATTCTGCGTTGCCCCGAAACATGCGTGTGCGTGCCGACGTCTCAGCCACCCTACCGTAGTCACGCGTAGAAAATGGCAGTGAACCCTTCTTTCTCCTTTATGCTTCCTCTACTTTCTAGTCACGTGTTGACCTTGCACGCTGCGGCTACGGCGCAGAGGGAAGCAGCGGTGCTGTCCCACGCCGGCAAACGCTTCCCGATAACGGCAGAAAACGAAACTTCGGGGAGCTGGCGCTGGACCGGCTGGAGCGGTGGAGGGCATGCACAGTGACAGTCGAAAGTGAGGGAGCTACAAGGGAGGGCAAGGGGAGCCACCGAAGCGGCAGAGTTGCCGAGGCGAAATCCACTTCCCCGCCGCCCTCCTCCCTCACATTCCATGGTCTCCGCGTGCGCCCTTCGCCGTGCCGTGCCGGAGCCGCCCGCTCCCTGAAGTTTCGTTTACTGCCGTTATCGTGAAGCAAGCGTTGGCCGGCGTCGGCAGTTTCGTGGCCCTCGCTCGCTATGCGCGCCATGATATTTCACGACTCGCACTCAAGATTCTGGTTTCAGCCTCACTGGCTGTTCTCGTTCGCACCACGTGCCCTTCTCCTCCACTTGGTCTCTCTTTTTTCCTAGAGCACTCCTTGGGGCGCCTGTTTGAGGGGAGTGTTCGCCGTCTCCGCTGACTTCCGTACTTCCAGGAAGCCGCAATGTAACCGGTATTTCGTTTCCCACAACTGCACTATAAGCGATACGTGTCTACATGGAGTGCTATGGGAAACTTAACGGGAGTCTGAAAAGACCGCACTATATCCGGTTACGTTATAAGTGGTCTATACTGTATTTCCATTGAAGTACAATTACACAAAATATACAGAATTTTTTTCAACTAAGAAACAATTATTCATAACCCTGAAAAGCAGCTTGCATATTTTTTCAGCACACACTGAAAAAAGCAAGAGCTAAATCATATAAGCACAATATGCATGCTTCTAACAAACTGTGCCTATGGTAATATAAAAGCAAATGTCAATTTATTTGAAGTAGGATCGAAAATGGGGAAAAGCACAAGATGGCAAGTGTTCATTATAATACAATATTCAGCTATGCACTATGTGCACGCAGAAAGGCATTCAATTTCACAATATTGGGACAATGATGAGAACATTTCGCAATGAGGACACACCTACCACACACATCAGATGCATAATCGAAGTCGTCTGTTGAAAACAACATGCAAAATCAGCCTTCGGTGTCGGAATCATTTCTGGACAATTTACATCCCATCGTGCTTAAGTTTGGGCTTTAGCTCTTTGTACGTAGCTTGAAGAGCGCAGAGCTTGCCAAACCGTTTCATTATGCATGCCTTTTTTTATTATGCAAAGGAACATTTGTGACAACCTTAAGATTTATTGAATGATCTTTGAAAATGATAGCAAAAATGACACACTTTTCGTTTTATAAGCAACTTAATGCTGTGCAATATGCCACATATGAAAGACAATGGTAAGGTTCATTTATTTGGATGTTTCTGGCATCTCTGGCTTATGGAAACTAGCACATACACATGCTGTGCAACTGATGAATACATAAATTGTCTGAAATAATTAAGTGGCAAGAGGTGAGTTTGGTTAATGGCCTAATCAGAGCATCAGTCTGTGGTGCTGGGAGACTGATGTTAAATTTCCCTGTTGGGCACATATCTTATTATTGAAGAGGCCTAAACTGACTTAAATCATGAACCTACTGCAAAGGGTGTATTATGAGGCAAGAAATGCTAAACATTAAACAAAGAAGCTCCCTTTTATCATAGGGATCGCAAACATAAGTTCTCAAAGCATGAACTACATGACTGCCTTGATAAAGAAAACATTTTGTTATGGTTGGGGCCACACTTGTTTACAGCTTATCTCTGGAGACGAGGTACAAAGTAAACATGTCCATTATCTCTCTCACGCCACCATAGAATTGCTATCAGACTGACTTATCCCTGTTTACAGCATAAAAACAATTGTGACCACAGTAGAAAGGTTTTTATAAAAAATGCTACACAGCCTTTTCTGCTTAATCAATGCAGTATTGAGCACACAGGAAGGTATAGATGGGTACAAAAGACCATCGCTTCAGCCAAAACTAAAGAAAACTTTCCTGCACAGCCACGCTACGTTGAACTGTTGCAAGGAATTAAAGTGCTTGAACACACACACACATAAGCTGTGCTGCTTGATTTCAAGGTGCATGCCTTGCTAGACTGTCAAGGAAATATTTTTTAAACAGCATTTGTGCTCTCCACACTTTTGCTCCCAATTGTATCTTTTACATTGAACTAAAAAAACTATAATTGGCAACCCTATAAAGTGTATTAAGATAAGCCCATCTCACTAAAATGGAATTCAAGAGCTTGCTTGCTTTGTTTCTGCTACAAAGAACCTAATCTCTTTCGTACAAATTTGGAATTTTTACAATGAATGACTTGTCATTTCGCTCTACATAGACACATAATGAAAAAATGCTTTCTTCTTGTAACAAGCACAACCCAACATCAGGCGGTGGATGTTCAACTTCATAGAGGAAGGGCATAAGACTCTCGGTAAACATAAGTTCCTGACATACGAACACCATGGAACTATCTACAGAAAGCACATTCACTATTCTACAAAGCCTTCCATCACAAGTTTCAATGTACTGTGAACAAGACTTTTCTGCTCTTTTATAGTGTGAACTGTGCACAATGATTCCTCTAATTTGTGCCCTGAAGTATTCGCCAATCGTTGACACAGGACCTAACGCATTTAACAGACTATGTACACTGCTTTCTAGATTGGATGCAGGCAAAGGTGCACCCATGACAGCTGAAGCATAATGATTCACAGTTTTTTTTCCAGAAATGATTTGTTGCTTTTTTTTCAACATAGGTGGAAGGAAAACAATGCGCTTAAGTGATTTTAACATTTCCTGCATGATACATCTCTCTGCTATTTGCTGAGGCACACCTTTGGCAGCAGACACAAGCTTTAGAAGATCACCATTTCCCCCTTCAAAGGGAAATGTAGAAGTGGCCCAAAGTGGTCCTGTCATTCGAACTGATTTTGCTATGTGGACAAGTTGGTGCACATTAAACGTGAAGGTGTTGTCACCATAGAGCTTTGGCATTTCTTGAACAAACTGCTGTAGCAAAAGATCAGCATGTGATATTTCCCATTCTTTTATACTTGCTTTCAATAGCAAGTAAGTGCTGTGTGAAAGCAAAGAAAAGTGGAGCAGGTATTTATGTGGCAAGATATTCTCCAGACAAGGTGCTCCATAATACAAAAGCCAATATTTCAATTCGCTTGCTTTCCAAAATGATCTTTCGGAAAGCGACCTTGGTAATCTCGTAAAAAATCCAGGAGGACGAATTTTCATCATGCGGTCATTCAAAATCCTAATTCTATTGCCAATATACCATGGCTTTCCAGTGGAGCTGAGCCACAGTTCCATTAACTGACATACAACACCTTCCAAGATGCAATGTAAATAGTCCGGAGGAAAACCCCACACCAAGTCCAATGTCCGTAGGTTGGCAACAGCAGATGGGCCTTTTATGCCGTCCGCAGGGCACCCCCTTGAGGCTGCAATTGACATCGCACTGATGACTGAGTCGTGGCACCTTTCCATCGCATCTGGACCTTCAAAGATATACTTCAGTGTTCCTGAAAAGGAAAATATACACCAACTTGTAGCTGCAGATGATGAATACTGGTCACACATAATGCTCTTTGGCATCAGCGAACAAAGCTGCACAATCTATCGGTTCTTTGCGAACCTTATAACACAAGAAATTTGCATGTGAACCTAACAGTAAAAAAAAGGATCAGTCAATAGGATGCAGACTGAGTATAAACCACATGAAAGAAATGGAGAATGAACTCAGAGAAAACATAGTGGAAATTAACTTCTATGCTTAACTGAAATTTATAAAGTAACTAGGGCAAAGGGAAATGAAAGTGGATGAAAAGAAATGGCAAAGGGTGTGAGCTGAACCCACATCATCTGCATTATGCATGTGGTGCATTACCAATGAAGCTGCAGCGATGGCCGTCAATCTGTTCACTTTCTTGGGTATTAGCGCACACAATGTGTACAACAGTCACCCTACGAGTGTTATCCACTGCCACTCACAGCCATGGCAGCAGATGTCCGACATCCTTTTCTCAAAAGATGTCACATAGTACAAGAATGTATGAGCAGGCCAATCAACCCTTACATGCTTCCTGATGACATCAAGGCTGCAAAAGTCAAGGCAGGGTTTGGGTACGGGCTAAGTGGTATTCCATTGCAAACTTGACTTACAGCACATACATAGACAAAGGGATTGTCAGCGCTTGTCTTTCGTCATTCTTGCTGTCCCTTTGTCTATGTATGCGCTGTAAGTCAAGTTTGCAAAGTTAAGGGCCTATGACAAATTAAGATCACATGCCAGATCGATTCCCTTTGTTCTCCTTATTCTTCTCGCTTATTCGATACCAAGGGCTTCAACTTTGGCAGCCACAATGCAAAGAGGTAGCATGCAGGGGGTGATTGGCCAGTTGCCTGCACCTAAGTTCACATATTAGGTAACACCTATGATTGAAAGGATGTTCCACATTAGTTAACCTGGCCATGAGGAGCACTAGCTAAGACACTCTCAGCCAATGTACACACACAGGTCATAAAAATTGGCCGTAGCTCTAGTGCAGACATATATAGTTTTGCTGGTTGTCTGTACTGAGGTACTCAAGAAAATGGATGACAGGATGGCCAATGCAGCAGCTTAATTGGTAAAGCTCCACATGGATAACCCGTAAGATTGCGTTCGGCTCTTCCCTGCGGCAAGTTTTCTTTTCCTACACTTTATTTTCCTTTTCTGTCATTATTTCTACATTTTAAATTAGCATAACAGTTACGCTAACAATAACATAAACATCCTTTTTCTTTGGTAACTAAGCATATGCACAGCAAACAATTATGTGCATCAGGTTCCAAAAGGCTTCCAGTTTTGCCATCTGGAACAGCCTGCCAAGTTCAGCAGGTAAAACAGGGAATACAAGTTGCAATAACCTGCAAATATATGGGGCCCTACAGCTGGCACCAATATTACTATGCCATTTAAGCATTATTTGATACACTCTGCTCGGAAGTGTACAAGACTAGATACATGAGCTGAATGCACGAGGCGTGTATCTTATATTTGAACATATCAAGGGCACACGCCTATAGTTCACTATGGAGGACAATACTTCATTTTTCAAGGTACATTTGAGTGGCAAAAACGTGGGACCAGATGTTTTCTGCGAAAGAAGGAGGAGAACTGAGAGGCTCGATTAATCATTTCTGCGCTGCAAAAAAATAAGACAACATTCTAAATACTACATTCGATTATTAGGTCTCACAGTACTTTGCTAGGAAATAAGGCATGTTATGGTACAAACAAAACAAAATAATTTTAAAGTTCCCCTTTACTTTTCTAAGATCGAGGAAGTCTTAGGACTCAAGAGAAACTTTACCAACACGAGTGTGCTGTGCTCATAGTTTCTCCACACATGAAAAACAGTATCTCTAAAGATTGAACAGATGCTGCAGTGGTTCACCAGTACACCACACAAAATGGCAGCACACATAGACAAAGTCTGCAGGTGCGAGCATGAAAACGGCTCACAGCACAAATGCATGTTTATAGGCAAGAGACTGTAAACCCGTCCAAGGCAGGGATTATACCAATCTTATGCGCTAAAAGCATCCTCACCATACCTGAAAGCATGTGAACTGCAAGACACTGCCACAACAAAGCACCACTACAATGCACAGTAATTCATCACGACCTGTATCGCTACTTCCAGAACAATTAGTTACTCGAAGAGGAGGTTCGTGCCATGACATTGGCTTGTAGTGGAACTTCTATCAGTCACAGTTCTGAAGGACAAACAAAATGAAGACAGTCTCAAAGAAGAACACAAGCTAGTGCAGGCCCAAGGACAAGTGGTATGATAGGCCATTTTGCTGAATAATTGTGGCCTCAGTCACCTTCAGTGGCCACCTCCGCATGCTAACAAGGCAATGGTGGGTGTTTGGGTCACAACGAGAAGGGAGAATCAGCGAAAAAAATAGGGTGGCATAAGTGCACACATTCCCAATGAGGATCATTTGTTGCCGAATCACTAGGTTGTCAAGGTTTATAGCCCTTGCATATTTCATTAGAGCCTACGAAGGTCGGTTTATTTATAAGCTGGCACATATAACAGTACCTCTGTTGCCTTTCCATGCCAAAAAATACTGATAATGTATACATTTAAGGCAGACTGCTAAGCAGCGCCATTGCAGTGGAATTATTTCCGTTAAGCTACAAGCCACACTCAATCTCATGCATTCTGAACCACCTGCCTATTTTACGATAGTTCAACAGAAATATGCAGATGACTCTGCACTGCTGTAATTGAATACTGAGCACAGTTATTCACAATTGTTATTCCCAGCACTTGTGCACACATTTAAAAAGTGTAGCCTTACCATCGATGAGTGTCCCCTTCTGAAAGCACCATGAGCAGCCATAGTATCCATTGTACTGCTTTGCATTTAGCAGAGCAGCCCGTGCCGGTGAGTCAACACAGCAACATAGGGCACTGACTGTGGAACGCACAGTGCGTCCAGCAAAAGTCCACACCAGTGTGCCAATTGCATTGAACTTGTCAACAAATGTTTTTAAAAACAGATGACACGGTGGATGCTCTTTGGCAAACCATACTGCCCCAACAAGAATATTTTTCCAGCGATGTGGAACAGGTAGCTCATTCAAGGCCACCTGAATTGGCCACAATGATCCCTTGCTGGATTTGAAAACTGGAGAGCCATCACTATTCAGCGTCACAGTCAGGTCACTCCATGACATCTTGTTTTTAGTGCGGCAGTTTTTATAAAGTTGACCATCAGTCACATCCTGGATCAATCCCTGACCAGTTGTTGCCGCTATCTGCTGCAGATTTTTACCGACTAAATCTGCAGTGTTTTTTAACAACTTCAGTAGTTGCTGCTTCAAATCAAGCGTAATGAAAAAGTTTCCCTTCCTCAGCATGTACGGCAGTGTCGCTTCTATGGCACAAATACTACACCGCTCTTTGTTGTTTCCACAGTTTGTAGTCAAATGAAGGCATGCTGGGCAGTAGGTGTGAACTTCAACAGCCTTTGACCGCTGGAGATCCCACAACTTCCTCAATCCATACTTAGATGTTGGAAAGATGTCTCGTCCAAACAGGGTATTTAGTAGTTTTAGCAAACCATCCACTTGCGTCCATGTGAGCCCAGCAGCAGTGACAAACGTCAAAACTAACAGAATTGCCTGCAGTAGGCTGGTTGTCTGATTTGGAAGCTTCTTTTCAGAGTACATCCTGATAAACTCATTGAGGTCAGCATCAGGGTCAGTGCATTCGTCATCGACTATACATGGTTCCTCGAGTGTGGCGTCTTCAGATGAAAAATCTACAGTGTCATCATTCTGATGAATCACTTGGCTCGATGAGTTACTGTCAGCAGGCACTTCAGGGGACTAGACATGATGCAAGGAGAAAAAAAAAGATAGGGCTTCAGTGATAACTTGAAATCAATAGCCTAGACAAATGACAAATGTCAACTAGACAAAGACAGTAGAGACAACCACCTATGATCGTCTTTTCCTTTTTGTCTAGTTGTTGCACTGACAGATAATGAATGATAGTAATGAAAAAAAAGGAAAACTACATCACGACATGCAGACAGATCATAGTGTTCTTTTAAGCAGATAAGTGAAATATTAGAACATCACATTTTAATGTGATCAAAACAGTAAATTAACGGTACATTTGACTTGTTCCTACCGCACTAAAGCTCAGTTTGCAGCGATGCAGAACCCTCTCAAGACTGGCGCCAGAGAAAGCTTACTTCAGCAGAACGTGCCAGGTGCTCCCAGAGCAATGGGAGTAGCCACATCTTTGACTTTCTGTTGGATCTACGTAGAGTAGCAGGCCAGATGCTCTATTTTCCAGCTAACCTCTCTACATTTTCCAATCATTAAACTACTACTACTACTTCGGTTATGCACCCTGGTTGAAGGTGGGAATGCCTCCGAGTGCTCTAAGCTGGAGCACAGCGCTCTGAATGAGCCAGGCGAATGTGTTCCAAGCACTCAAAATCTACCAGCTGAATGTAATCTGCACGAGTCAAAATTGAATAGTCGAATGTACCATAAAATTGGCAAAATAATAGATTGCTATACATAAATCAAGACAACAAATCTGTTGGTTTCTGAAGGCAAGAAATAGTTGTTGGATGACTATAACGTAAACAAAATAGGTGTTTTGCTTAACGAGTGAGTTCAAAAAGAGGTGACAGTGCAACTACAAATCTTAAGCAACTGAGTCATTCCTTGCATCAATTTTTCTCCCCGTAAAGTATAATAACTGTTGTAATTTCTTATGATGAACGAGCAACAAATATTCCATAACTTTGAAACGCGAATTCTCTATTTAAAAGGAAGAAGAGAAATGAACATATCTTGTATTTCAGGGTTATTTTACTCTCACTACTTTCAGTGAAAACTCCAAATTATTAACGTTTCTTGAGATGATTCCTTTAACTTTCACATCAGAATTATCAAAGCACTCCGAGAAATCACTTCTGCTTGCTTCCATTCCAGCAAAGCTATAAGTTCACGTATTATTGTGTGTTTTTTTGCGACAATAATACGTTTTTAAATAAAACGGTAAGGAAAGAGTTAACGGAGGATAAAAGGCGCTGCTGTTACGCGATTCTATGCAGTAGTTGAAGCAGCGGCTGTACAGCTGTATTACAAGGACCACCACTTACTTGTGAAGTTGCAAGCGCAGCAGTCGCTTGACGTGCCTTCTTTTGCTGGCTCCACACAGTTTGTCGTGGAACTTTTGTGGACGACGTGCCGGGCTCCAAGTACGAATGGTAACGCTTTGCAGGGGGCATATTGCACGAAGCGAAGGTTCTCCAAAACCTAGCCGGGGCGAACTACGAATACCGATGAAGCGCAAGCATAAAGTAACGACGGCGATTATCGCAAGAAACGCAACACCGACGCGGAGGTGCTGCTTCACTGCAGGACGAAAGCGGCACTGGCAAGACGTTCAACCTGTTGTAGAACAACCAGACTAGGGTCTCTGTTATTGCCCACAGAACATGTGGATCATATTATGGGGTTTTGGCTAGAGTGTGGTTTTGGCTAATAAATGGCTGGATTATTCTCCCGGGTTACAATAAAAAAAAATCTGCTTTTCAAAGGTTGTTATCCAGACTAAGATGGATAATGCTTAACCAATATAAAATCAAATTCCACTTGAAAATTTGTAAAAATTATATCAAACTGTCACCGCGATGGCGCAAGCATAAACTTGTTTTGCCACCTGCTGGCAGCTGTACAAACCAGCGTTTCAAGGAGGGCTGCTGCGTGTTCCAGGAGCGGGCAACACGTGGCAACCCTCCCTGACCAGCCGCTTTCTGTAGCTACCGGCAGGCGGCGACACAAGTTTATTCTAGCGCCGTCGCGGCAGCAATTCGCATCTCCATAAGTGAAGGCAAATTTGCTCTTTTTTTCTTAAAAACCAGGCAATTAGCTGTAGCAAGTGTTACACTGAACGACGTAGAATCTATAATGCGATCCTTATGCAAAATTTCAGCAAGAACTGTGCAGTTGTAAGCACGAAATCTTTTTTTTTTCGGACACGGCGAACATATTATGTTATGCTTGACGTGTTCGAAAAAAAGATTTACCTACATTGCAGAACCAACGTAAACGTTCAGAGATGTAATCTTACAGCGTAATTTGTTGAGGGATACTTCAAGGCTGCGTGCATTGAATGATTCACGACGCCAGACATATAGAAGCTGTCGATATTCAGGATAAGCAGCTGTAACGTATGACGACGTATAACGTAAACGTACGTATAACGACGACAACGCTTTGACAGTATACGCAAGCTAACCGCAGTCAGAAATAACGGGGCCGTTGGATGATGCCTTGGTTATCAAGAGTTTCACAAACAAACCCTCGGGATCATAGGCACCCAAATTATACTGATACATGTGTAAGTTATCCAACCGAGATTCTAGATTACATACTGCAAAATCTGGCCGGGAAAGTGAGTGAATGTCATCAGCCGTGGCAAAAAGGCTACGTGACACGAGCACAAACATATGCACTATGATATTCATGTCGTGGGACTGTGCGGAGAAAGATATAAGACGGTGAGAGCTGGGAGGGTAACCTCTAGGCACACGTCGTGTTTGCTTGTACCTACATTTATAACTATAAAAAGTTTACCCCTGTTACAATGCATGTATGTATACCTAGTAAAGCCGTGATATCGCACTTCGTTTTTATTTTTTAAATCGCATGATCAAGCTGCCATAAACTTTGGCTATATGCAGAGTTATACCAATGCTGCTTACTGGTTGTTTCGCCGTGCAAGATCTGTATGCGCGTTCAAGGCAGTCTGCCTTGGCAAGGACTCAATGTAACTCATTTTCGTAAGGAAACTCCCTGTATTTGACCTAGCAGAACGTCTCTTCAGGCTCGGCTACATTATAAATTAGAGCTGCCAGGCTGATGTTCTTAGCCACCTTCCACTCAACTGGTATCCATGCATCTTTAATCGAATAGTTCACTAAGTTTAGTTCGTCGGCAATTCCTGAAACAATATCGTAGACATTGAATTGAAAAGCCAACAGGTCCACGAGCTGCTGCTGCCAACATTAAAATAATCTGATTCAACCCTGACAAACGATGTGACATTTCTGCACCTGTGCGGGAACGTAACAGCTGAAAACCGATGGCAGGTAAGGATAGCTTTGTAAAACCCATTGAATGAGTATAGCTACAAACTTAAACCGTTTAGAATTTATTTTTACAAACTATTCTTAAAAAGATTAAGCAGAATTTTTTTTCTTTATTTCTTTTTTTTAAATAACTAGATACTAGCGCCACTGCTAGAAAGATTGCCGTTTGCCCATGCCTAAATGTGATAAACAATGCCATGTGGTGCCTAGCTGCGTTGGCCCCTAAGCGTCAGAAGGAAACCTGGAGCTCGAACTATATCGTTGCCTTCTGTGCTGATCGTATTCCCAGTATTCCTTTCTTTGTGTTGCGTCGGGTACCTGCAGATTGAGTGACCACGCGGTACGAACTTGATTTGGCTTGATAGCATGTACTTCGTCTACGTGCGATACGTGTTTGATAAGGTGACGAAAGTTACTACATCGAACCATGTCAAAGGCTTCAAGCCGAAAGACTGCAATGACTTTAAGACTGGCGACGTCTACAGCGTATACTGGGAGGGGGACAGCCATACAGCAGGCGCCTACTACGAAGCAGAGATCCTGCACATGACAGGTGAGATTTTTGTAAAGTTCATCTCTTATGCCAATGAACGCAGGGCCGGTATTTTGTAGCGATGCCTTTTCGCGCTTGGTCAGCAGTCAGAGCGACGGTCCGCTCACATTATCAATGGGATCAGCCGGCCGTGAGCGGTGGATAAGACTAGTATAGAATAAAGCATAGGACATCGCAACAAAATACCAGCCCAGTATTTGCATTGTTCGCACTGCATGCACCGTGCGTACAGAATTAAGTGCGGATGAGATTAATTTGTGTTCTCACTTTGTGCTGGTAACGATTATGTTGAAGTACTCGTTACCAGCACAAAGTCGAGTTTGAAATCATTTCCATCACTTTGCCAATGCAAAAGCAGCTGAAATGGAAAGTGCAGTGTGTTACGGTTCGTTTTGTTTTTGTAGAGTCGAAGGAGGAGATGGACAAATACAGAGAGGAGGCGCGAAGTCGGCATGTCAGCAAAAGACATTATGAACCTTCAGCCGACTCTGCTGCTGACAAGGTATTTGGGCTTAAACTTGTTGGAGAAAAATTTTTTTGGTCTGATTGCTGCGCTGCTGCGCGCATGGTCATGGTAGCATGGCGATGCACGTGTTGTCGGCCTTTTCCATGTGCTTGTAATTTGTATGCGCAATTTCAGGACTACATTGTTTAAAAGTTGACATAATAATTGTTTGTTACTTCAAACACAATCATCCCTGTATTTCTACCTCTGGGTGTATTAACTTTTGAAACGCATAGAATTGAGCTAGTTGATACAGGTTCAGTTCCTTAACACTTTACGAACAAACGACACAGCGAAAATGCACAAAATATTACAGTGTAAGTGCTAACAACTGGTCGTTAAACAAGGAAGCACTCATTATTATATGCACAAGCGTGTACACAATGCATGCACCACATTAAATCTCAGCGTATCGTCCCGCAGACCCATCACCTGCATTGTAGAAGTGCTATTTCAGTATGTGCTAGTGTTGAGAAAGCTGACTTGTGCATCTATCGACATTCTGCTTTTTAAAGTACACTTCCATATCCTCTCGGTACTTATTTCTGTCTTTAAACAAAACTGTACGAACCGTTGTTTAGTGCTATCACAGTCTGGCTTAGGCACTGGGATGGTACGTCCTGGTATATTATGGCAGCATATTTATAAAGCTAAATGGCAATAGATGTGTAAGCCAAGATTCGTTAACGTTACTAGATAGTTAAACAGCACTTTTGGAAATGTGGGTAATTAATGTGCAGGATGACATGCTAGGACCTGATGCTGTGCGTTAAGCAAGTGCTTGTGCGTATATTGAGTGTTTCGTTAGTCAGCACTCGTATTGTATGTTTTTCATGTCTTGCCTGTGTAGTTTGCTCGTGCTGTGTTAGGGTAGTGTATTTTTAGCTGATTGCAACATTTTAAATTCATCTCCTGGAGTTTTTTCAAAAGGTACAAGAACTTTATATTCTGCTATCTCTTTCTTTTCTTTTTGTTCTTTTTTTTTGCTTTATCATGTGGCTGTTGACACTTTAACTTCAGGGTCATGTCAGAATTCCTTGGACATGCAAAAAATCATATATTCTTTTAAGGTGGCCATTTCAAAATGCATGCTAAAATCGGGCTGCACAGGTTTTGAACATCTCGTGTCCTGTCAAATATTAGTTCATGGTGGTACAGGCGAATCAAAAGGACCTAAGGTGATCACACTGTGGCCTTCACTATTCGCAAGTGTCGTAGACTGTCGCGCCGCCCCGCGGCCATTGACGCATTTTTTTTCAAAGAGCATCAGAGTAACTGCAGGCGGCACATCGGTAGTGTTTACTTGCTTTCTTTGTGGTAGCCAGTAGGGTTGATTATTTGTGTTTACGCATCGTTTATGCAAGATGAAATTCAAAAGCAATCGCATGTGCTGCGTGCCGCAATGTACCAACAGGTTGCAAGTGAAGTGAGCCTCCACTCGTTCCCCATAGATGGCAAACAAGAAAGAATTGGTTGTCAAGTTGCGAATTGGCACGCCGGTCACACCACCCATGAAAGTGTGCAGTGCGCATTTCATCAGCAGTGACTTCTTCGGGAGCCACGTAGATAAGAAAATGACAGTTCTTAGCTTGTGTGCGTTATTTTATTTTGTTTTTCTACGGAGAATCGATGCGTTAGTTTATAAAAGCTGCAACAGTGTATTGCAGCAACACGAACAACAGCATGGCAGTATTATGCTTGGTGAATGGCTAGAGGAAGAATGCCAAGCGCCGATAGTTTTCCATGTGCATGTAGTTTACTGTTAATGATGTGTGTGGCTTATCTCCTCTCTTCCTACAGTTAATGAGTAACTTTCATTAATTCATTGATCTGGGAAGTCTTATGATGTCTTCAATGAGACAAAAGTATGGTTGAGACTTACCATGTACATGGGTGTCATTTTTCACATTTTTAGGCCCACAAACCAAAAAAAAAATCGTCTCGTGGCCAAACAAGTGGCTGCAAGCAAGATTATCGAAGAGATGTCGACGGAGAAGACATCAGAGCTCCACAATGAAATATCGGAGCTTAAAGATGAAAATCGAAGGCTTCGTTGTTTTAATATGAAGCTGCAAGAGGAGCTGCTGAACTGCCTGTCAGAAGCACGTAGGTTGCACTTCTGTTATCTGTCTAAAGTACAAAAACAGAATTTAAAAATTCGAGTTAAAGCCTAAAATAATCAATTGAATTTTATGCAAATTGTAGCAAGCTCAACAGCCAAACTGTGCCTACAGAAGAAATATTTAGCCATTTTAAATGTGGATGCACAGTTGTGAACTCTTTGTTAGTGCCCGTCAATTTCTGCTAAAAACTAGCTGCAACAGATGAAGCGATTTAAATAATTTACATTCTGGACCCAACAGGCTTGCGTCTTCAACATTTAGTGTGCACTGATGGCACTCTTTCAAGGCATCTGTGTAATTTCCATTTCCTGCTCATGCAATGAATGTTATTGCCATTCTGTAGCTCTTCTGGTATTAATAGGCCATGCGTTCATTTCTGCATTAATACGACCGGTAGCCTTTGAATATGTTTCATATGGTGACTGCTTAGGACTTAGCTTAACATTGCTACAGCACTGCAGCAACATGTAACATGGCACACTATAGCAGGAAAGTAATGTGTTAAACATTACTGTTCCTGACTGTCACACACTCTGAAAGGCCCACTGTCCTACAGCGGTGCCTTAGCAAAGATTCGAAGGCTTACACTTGAAGCTCCTGTCTACAATGCCCTAAATACTCCTAAGCGGTGTATAACAAATCTTGTTTGGTTCGACGGTTGACCCGCGCGGCGTGCATAGGTCGTGGAAGAATGTAAGACTCAAGGAGAACACTAGCATTTAAATATGTGAGGAAAAAGAGCGTATTTATTACTATAAAACAAACCAGAATGTGCAACAGAATTAAAGAAAATGCAACAACCTGAAAAAAATTATATACAAGAGAAAATATTCTAAGAATTACATGTTACAACAGAAATTGTGGTTTCTACGACTCTTAAAACATGTTACCTGCAGCACGTATGGGAAGCCGGACTAGACCTAGCCTAGATATGGTGAAGCTCAGCACACAGAGTAGCAATAGCAATTAACCATAAAAAAATATGTTCTTGCGGACCATTTCCATCAACTCCAAAAATAAATTTTTGTAAAAAAATAGTTGTTTACAGCCACACAATTATTGTGCTTTCCTAGGTATGCAGGCCAGCAATACCATGTGCCACTGTGGGAGGGGGCGAGAAATGTCGCCACCAGGGACAAGGCGCGACTTCATCCAGGCACCAATTACTAGTGACCATGATGAAGAAGCTGCTGGGTCTGAGCAAGTTGCTCAGAGCGAACTACCAGTTTCAAGGCAGTTATTTACAGGTATGGAAAATGAAGAATCTAGTTTGAATCTAGTATTTATGTCAGATAACAAAAAAAAAGCTTTCATTTGAAAGCTTTGTAAGGTGATGTAATCCAACAATCACTTTCATGAACTGCAGTTCGATGAACTGCTTGTTTTACTTCTACCTTTTGAGGACAAGAGAAGATACCCAAGACAAAGTTTTTGGGAACTTTTACAGGAATATGTTTTCTGCCTGTGAGGAACTTTGTGCACTGTACAGGTAGATCTAACCTGGCTATGTTTTAGAAAATAAAGTTCTAAATGAATTTTCGAAAATGACCTAATATGAACAAAGAAGTTGAAAGTGTTAAATTTACTTTCCCAATTTCCCCTCAGCTGATCTGTTCTTGGTGAGGGCAGCTTTGATAACAATCCCCAGCCTGTTGTGCCTTCCTTTTCATGTTATACTTATGGTAACCTTTGAAGATAGGCCTTTGACAACACTCCCTACGAGTGACAAAAGAGTGGCAGCAGGACTGCCAAGACATGTTAACCGTCCCCCTCATTTTCTAATCATTATTGACAGATCTAGGGAGGTGTGTACATGTGCCAGCTTGTTTAATCGATTAATAGTCCAGTGACTGGTGTTCGTGACCTCTGTCACCGGGCGTCTCCCGGAGGCCAGCCTTCAGTTAAAAAAATGGCATGCAGGAGCTGTCTGTTGGAAAACAATGGGCACTATTTTTACAAGCTTTGGCTGAGGTGATCACATCTCCATCCTATACCATGTGTCTGCTAGCCCAGACCAAGGGATATTCAGGGCTTGTTCAACGCATGAGAATTTTAATTGGGACTATATTAGTGGTGGTTTTGCCACTACTATTGTTTTTCTCTTGTGGTGCTTAGACATGGGATACTAGTTGGAACCACTGGGCGGGTATATTACAGTAATTTTTTTTTGTCCTATTGTCATGCACCGTTCATGGCCAGCTGATCCTGGTGATATAGGCGGGCGCGTTTTGACTGATGACAGAGCTCGAAAAAGAAAAAAAAGTAAAGTTGTTACATTGTTGTGCCAAGGAGAACAGGATGCTCTACACTCCAAAAGAACAATCGACAGGAGAATCTTTAATCCTCGTTTATTCTACGTTAATAAGCCGACAGCGTGGTAAGCGGCAAGCATTCATTTTGCTAACCAGATGGCTAGACATAGGAGACTAGTGTAGTAAGCTCACTGGTGTATTTGACGTCATGTAATCACCACATGAGATAATTGTGATGTTTAAGGGCAAGAAACCCATACTGTAGTTCGCCTACATATTCAGCTAGTGGTATTGAAAGATTATTGTTGCTGGAACAACGGAGCCTTCATATTGCATTGTACTTTACTCACAGCTGCTTAATTAAGGAATGAAAGAGGGCAAGTTTGTATCAACACCCCTTTAAAACACTACATTTTTTGTTCACATACAGAGGAGAATCCTGAAGCAGCATCCGAGGACATTTCTAAGTCGACAGTAGCTGATTCAGCAAGATTGGAGCTACAACTTGCAGGTATTTATACCTTCTTTAGAAGAAAAGTATGAGTTTTTTGTGAACGACATAGTAGATTTATTCTGCCTAGTTTTTTTTTTACATAAGAATGAGTGCAGAGTGAAGCAGCGCCTAGTCCTTAAGCTAGTCAATCCAGTAGCCATGGGGCTGGTGAGCTTCACAATTGTAACATTTGGACACATGCCACATGGGTCTCATAGGTCGAATGTTTCTTGCTTAACATAATAAATAGCAGCAAGGTCTCGGGCGACTGTTTTGTGTAGAGTATTTTGTCTCGTAATCATTAGCCAGCTCCACTGTTGCAGTCTCTGCCCGCAGAGGCTTGAGAAGTGCTGCATAAGAAAAGTTGTGAACATGTGCTAGCTTTGTTAGTACTTTTCCATGTTGAAAGAGACGGCATAACAAAGGCCCAAAATACAGTGACATGGTCACATATAAATGTGTGCACACAGCGGCGCATTTATAAGCTTTCCTGGCCATCTGTGAACTATTTATTACTCTGGTTAATATTCTTTTGTTTTTACTTCCAATTATTTGGAATTTCGGTCAAGTTTGAATAATCAGTTGGCTACTGTTTATTACCCTATATTACTCTGCATACTTAATATTTTTTTTCTTTTTTTTTCTCCCAACATCACCCTTGCCTTGTAATAGAATAAGTACAGTATAAGATGACAATTTGCGCCTATATGTGCCTGAAATAACATTTATCTTTTTGGTGCTCCATATTCAGAGACAGTGCAGGACAAGGCCCTGCAACAAAGACCAAGTCCTGCTGTCTGTTCAGTAATGGACAATGGCATGGTAAGGTCACCTGAACTAAGGACTATCAGAGTTAATGCGAATAGGGCAATTACTGAAATTTTTTTCCTACAGGTGCATCTATCAAACAATGTAAACATCACAAAGGATGTTTATGACATGTTGATGGCCATGCCAAAAGATTCACTTTATGTGAAGCGGGCGGCCACTGCGATTTGGTCACCCGAAGTGCTGGCAAGGAGAAGTTTTTCTGGAATGCTGTCCAACAGATTCCTTTCTGAAGGTGGTGACAAAGCTCCACAGAAACCCCTGACACAACAGAAGGTTGATGCCTTGAAAGGCAAGTGATATTCTTTTCAATCTTCAGTATTCCGGTGTTTGCATATTCTAATTTGTTTGAGGCTGCCTGGTGAGCAAATGTGGAGAGTCAAACAACAAATCCGTGGACTTGTTAATAATGTCACGTTTCTCGTGAAATTATGTTTATTTAATTATTCATTGTACTTTGCTGGGATGCGGTAGACTCTCGATATTCAAGCTCGAGGGTACCTCAGGATTTGTTTGAATTATCAGAAGCCTCTTATAAATATGAATCACGGGAACTTATCAACCCAAATTGTGATCAAACATTTTTTAATCACATTTTTATAATTATCGTGAATGATTGATTGATGTGTTGCTGCATGTGTTTTCGAAATGCCTTTCTATGCCAGCAAGGACAGCCACTTAGAGCCTTCCATGGTGAAGAACATCCATGTATACTTAAGCATTTTAAAAGTACAAGTTTGACCATCTTTGGAAGCAGCTAATTTTGCATAGAGAATACTTTTCAATCAAAAACGGGCAAGAAAAAAATTGGAAGTGCAGTTTATTATTTTCAAGCGAAGCTTGTATTGCCTGACAAGTGGTGGTGGTGATGTGACGCTAAAAAGTGGGCCGATTCTGGTGATAGTGCAGAAAGGGTCCAAGCTCAATAGCACATACCCCTGTCATGTGGGCCGATCCTGGCGATAGTGCAGAAAGGGTCCAAGCTCAATGGCACATACTCCTGTAGGCTCGCGGACCTGTAACGTGCCCTGAATTACCCTTGTCACATGTGGCACCCACAGAGATAAAATCACCAGCCCTTCCTCTGTCAAGAAAATAGGAGTAAGCGAAGCTTGTCGCCCTATTCTAGTGTAAGGGCTTCCGAAGCCCAAGCGAAACGTCAGCACTGAATTATGGACCCCGACTTGCAGCTACGTGCGATGTTGAGGCCAGACGTCGGCAAAAATCCGGCAACCCTGAGTTGGTTAGGGCAAGCAAAGCGAAACGCCTGCGACAGCGTCGTCTTGCCACAAGCTTCGCTTACCACAATTTTCTTGACAGGGGAAGCGCTCTGAATTTTTTTCATATAGTTTGTGCTTCAATAAGCATAGTGTCACTACGTGTTCCCATTTTTGTGTGGATATACATGTACGTACGGACTATGCAGTTTTTAATTAAAATAAAGCTGCAGCAATGATGAAAGCATAATTCACTGAGAAATTTGACTGATATGAATGAATTGACAGCCTTTTTCAGGCACTATGCGGTGTCACGGGGATATTCTGTGGAGGAAATGGACAAGAGTGCAAATAACATCAGGATGTGGCTGTCACAGAAGACATGCGAGCTGCGCCGGAAGAAACCAGTCACATCATCTCCAGCAATTTAAGTTAAATAAAGATGAGTTTTTGAATATTTAAAAACTAATCTTGCATGTTATTTTGGCAAATTCCATAGCTGCTTCTGAGCATGGTGGAGCAAAGCAGCTTGTCTGAGTGCTGATCTAAACATTTACATGTCGAGATGGATTACCACACCATGGTGACTGTATTTTGTGCCACTCCAAAAGCTCTACACAAGGCATACAAAAACGCTGCCACACAAGAAAGCTTGCTTGCATGCACTAGAAACATTACAATGGCTCACTAAAAGCAACAATGGACACACTAAAAGCAACACTGGATCCACAATAGAAGCACTACACTTGCACACTAAAAACACTAGACCGGCCACACTAGAAACGCTAGACCGGGCACACTAGAAACACTAGACCGGCCACACTAGAAACACTAGACCGGGCACACTAGAAACACTAGACCTGGCACACTACAAACACCAGAACCGTGTCTGAATTCACGGTCTAGTGTAAACGGGCAAAAACATCAGACACGGGTTGCTGTATTTTTCGACTGGGTCATCTGTACTACTATGAAGCTTCATTTTCCTTCTGCTTATTATTACATATGATTTGTATGTCAGTGTGGAAAAAATAATGTCGGCTCTAATAACGGCACAACAAGAACTTTTATTGCGATCATTTGGATTTAAAGTTTGTGGAGCTTTCGTGACAGGGGCTTCTGTGAAAAAACTTTTGTGATGTCGTTCTTGTCTGTTATCTTCAGCGCCAAATTTGTGAATAGAGGGTGGAAGAACTTTGTCACCATGATATC
This sequence comes from Dermacentor silvarum, assembly GCF_013339745.2. Taxonomy (NCBI): domain Eukaryota; kingdom Metazoa; phylum Arthropoda; class Arachnida; order Ixodida; family Ixodidae; genus Dermacentor; species Dermacentor silvarum. The sequence continues at coordinate 40,970 of NW_023606259.1, forward strand.
AAACAGCTTCTCGTGATGCTCGGGCACTGAACAATTCAATAGTTCACGCTCTCGTAGCACTTGAGCAGCATTCACGGCAGTCTCCTTCCGCGGCTGCTTAAAATTTCTTTGCTTAGTGGGCAGTATACTTCAACCTACTTGTGCAAAGAGTTCAGCACAACTACGAGTTCGTCTGACCGATACAGCAGACGGCTTCTGTATTGAAGCTTAATCAGAGAATCTGACGGCGCCAAGGGCTTGGGCATGTCAACAAACTGAGGCATTCTTTGCAAGACACCCGCTCATTAACAGCTTAACAGCTCTCGATAGGTATCCTCCAACCATAGCTAGTGCGGCACAATCTGGCGAACGAAGCGTTTCTTTGAGCGGGGTAATGTGGTTGAACAGTGCTGCTATTGCCTCTTTGGCAAAGTTTTTGAATGGTTCTGGCGTAGTACTTACGCTGAGTTGCCGGCGTAACGACGAGCATGTGCTATCTTCCGTGTCCATCACGTTGCTGTTTGTCGATGTTGACGCAATGCCTGTCTTCAGAGACTTTTCTATTCCGCACAAAACTGCCCGTGATTCTGTCTGATCGTTGCTTCCAGCTGACCTCCTCAACCACCCAAAAAAAGATTCAATGGCATCAGACAAGAGCTTTCTAGTGAGAACAAATCGAAAATGCATCTCTCTCAGCAAGTATCTGACGCATTCCACGTTTGACGCATTCAAACTTGGAGCCACTTCTCTGGAAGTTCTTCATCGCTCGGAATTTCATGAAATGAGATGCCCGGGACCTTTCTCTTACTGTACGAGGTGCATTCAGGTCCACAACAATACGCCATACAACTGGGTATCAACTCGCAAAGCGCCCTATCAAACCACTTAAAGTAGCACAACTCACTCGTGACCACGATGTCTTCTTTTCGGCCAGGAGGATCTCATTTGCGTTGCTGCTAGACGTTCTCAATGCGGCACCGACAGTGTCACCACAGCCACAGTCCTTCAATACCCTGCCGCAGCTCACCGCGTCAGTCGAAGGCAAGTTTTTTTTTCCAGCCGTGGACTGCTGCAGAAAGGTGATCTCTCAGCAAACCAGCGAACCGTCGGCAGGCGAGGCAAATTAATATTGTCTCGATTTGACACTAATGGAGACGCGCACACGCAATTTTTCCCGCCTTTAACCATGCACGGCTGCTAGCGAACTATTCTAGGCTAGCAGCGCCCCTAGCGGGCGACCTGCGAGGAGGTCAGGCAAGCAGGTTGAACGGCGCTCCCGGAGTGATTGCATGGGCACACAGAGTATATAGGAGGCTATGTTTTGATCCTCTGCACTTGACTTCTTTGAGGAGGACTTCTAGCACAGAGGTGATCTGTTGGGAGAAACCCACCCTGTTAAGACTTCGGGCTTGTTCTTGCTATCTCATTGCCAGCGCGATAGCGGCTCTGTAATGTCATTGCTGGCAAATACATTATTGACATGATTAGAGTTTTGTACCAAGAAAGGGTCTTCCACACAAAGCGTATCCGCCTTTTCAATTGATCTGCTTGACTGATTCATTTTGTTCCAAAACCTTATTTACACAGCTGTGAGAACGTTTATCGAAGAATCTGGGCTCAAGCTTTTATGAGACCCACTGATTTATCTTCTCACAGTTTCTTTGAGCCCTGTGGGATCAATCAAAAGGGGTGCGAATTTTTACATGTTGACGATTACATGGTTGTTTTTAAATCGGGGCTCCTGAGGACATTCAGACAATTTACAACAGTGTTCTGGGGTACCTGAGAGTTAGCGCCCGTCCAGTCTACTTGTCTCCTCTTTGGGTTCCCGTCCAACTGCGCTTGTTACGATGTCTATGTACCTGAGCCATCTGCACCAGGGGTGCTATGCAGGATGCGTCGAGTTTGGCGAAACTCGGGATCTTCACGAGCTCTGGCGACGCCCCAAGATGAAAACCCTAATCGTAACAAGACAAAGTTTGTCCGTCGGCACGCCTCCAGTTTCATTGGTTTATCTAGATTCCCTCTGGGTGGCTATCATCCCTTGGGCGTTGCCATATGGGCGGTCGACAAACTGGGGCTCACGTGATGATACGGTCGGTGCATGGTCGTGCCTTCTTTCACTTGTTTGTCGTTCCACCGAGTGTATTACAGGCACAAGCAAGTTATGAAATAAATGCATTCAGTACAATATTATTAGTCACACTAACGTGGGTTGTAAGCATGTTAAAGATTACGAGGTGTACACTGAATGTGTATTAGACTAATTCGTAGTTTAATACGTTTCGTGTTATACCACGAGGGGACGCTCGCCCTCTTTTTTTTTTCTCTGAATTGGATTGGCGCGGCTCGCTACGTGCTTGCGCTAGAATTTCCGAGCACAGATTGGTGTGCGCCTGGTTTTCACACTAGGCTTTAAACAGATCGCTCGTCGCTCGCGCGAAAGTAAGACTGCGAGACGAAGTGAGCGTCGGCTAGCGCAGAAGTGGTTTGCCGCGCGCTTACCGTGTTAGCACTCAGGAATGCCGGAAAGCACTCATACAAGGGTCAGAAGCATACGCTTTATTTTCTTTTACTTTATGATGCACCTTCATACTGGATAGCGCCGAGCGATGGCTTCTAACAACCGCAAGAAAGAAAGAATTTTATACTGGGTAGCCCGAGCGATCCGTGGGTTCTAACAAACGCAAGAAAGGGCCTTTGCAGCGCACGTGGCCGTTGAGTGCCACCATATCCATCTCAGGTGGGACTCCAGCATCGGTGCAGTTGCCGTGTACCCACCGCTGACGAGGTGGCGCTTCACTTTTTTTTTTACAGTAACTTTCCATTCTTTGCCTGTGAACGCCCGTGATGGGGTCCGCAAAGTTCACGCTGTGGTTGACTGCCTCCTAATGCAGATTGATACATAGCCCCATTAGCATCCACTAAATTTGGCATACAGTTGTATGCGGCCAATTAGTCAATATTAATGGTCCCCGGTTGAACATTGGCTGTAATAATGGCTCCTAATGTCGCCGCCATTCGTCGGTCGACCTTGAAAAGTCACAGCACCCCTTTGGTCGCGCAGAACATGCCGAAGACCCATGGGCCACCATCTTTAACACCGCCGTAATTTTGGCGGCTCGGCTGAACGTTGTCGCCCGTCATTAGGCGGCCTCGATTGTACATTTGCTCGCCGCGAAGAAGGCACTCGTCAATTTGCGCTATCTTCCCGGGGCCACTGAGTGGACGTCGCGCCAGCAGCTCGTCCCTCGCGACCTCACGGGGGTTGTTCCTCCAGTCGGCGATGGCGTGTTCCGATAGAGGAAACAAGTCGCCGGTCATGTCCTTCAACAGCCATATGTCTATGCTTTTGCTCATGTAGTGCATGAGCCAATAATTTGTCGCCTGGAGAGGTGGTCGTTCGAACGGCCGAGGCAGTCCGTGTTGGCGAAGTAACTTCCTTCACCTCTCTGCCCATGCCGTGCAGCGGTACCGTGTAACTACGAAAACTGCTTTCAACACCTGTTTCACCGGAAGGCAGCCCGGCGTCCATTCTGAGTCTTCCTATATAATGTGATCACTTCGCCTGGGCAGGTTGGTTGGTCCGGGTTGAACTCCAGGTGCTCGCAGGTGCCCCAGTACTCCGATGACGCCGCCGGACCTGGCCTGGGGCTGGGGAGCGGTGGACGAACAGCGCTTGAAGCTGGAGAGAGCCGAAGCGATCGCACGAACTTTTCCTCCGCAGCCTAGTCACACCAGTCTGTGCTCGGAAAGCATAGGCGAAGACGAGGGCCTTCGCCTAACTCGTCACACAGCCAGGGCACTGACGTTTTGTAAAGGCAAAAATGACGCTGAAACTCTACGTCGGTCATGTAGGTGAACTGGTCCAGACGGTCATATTGACGCTTGCTGCCGCTGGATGGGATGACACAGGCTGCTGCTGCCGCCGCCATGTTCCCGAGTTCAACTCGAGGGGGCTTTCGCGATGTACGAGTTTCGCACGAGTTCGCCTGTCAATCAAAATCATAGATCACGCCCCACGCGAGGCATGTAACTTGTGTGTGCGCCCACCACGTTTGGGCCACGCCCAACTTATTTTTCGGCAACAGCGACGTGGTGCGGAACGGAGAGGCATCAACAATCTTGACCGCCGAAATAACACACGCAAAACGCACTGTTATCGCTCATGTACTGAGCAGCACTATCAAAAACAAAGCGTCGACTTTCGCTGGCTTATGCATAATATCTTCTTGCGCTGTCATGGCCTCACAACACTATTTCATTGCTTGCATTGTGGCGATGTAGAGCATAGGAAAAATTATCGGCACGCCACTGTAACTGCTTGCAAGGCCTCGATGCGCCGTGGTGGACGACGATGCTGAGCAGTGCGTAGTGTTTTCCAACGACAACGTATTGCAGCTGTCGTTTGAGATGGCTGCTCTGTCATCGGTGATGTATCAGAGCCGCAGTGTCACAAACACGGTCAGCGTCGAGAAACGCTCGCTTTTCTAGACCCAGTGCGATGGCATTTCTTCATCGCAAGCATGGCACACTAAACAGTTGCAACACCTTCCTGTGTTCGAAGTCCAACTTCCTAACTGCACACAACAGCCCTCACCCGCCAAAATGCGATTGCTGCGCTGTCGTTGCGATATCCATCTGCGATCGCTGTTAGCTCAGCAGCAGAGGCAATCGGCAATCACATTGGAGTGAACAAAACACTCAAATCCTGCGTACATGCGCACGGAGGCACCTTCACTGGGCAAGCGATAACAAGCAATGTATTGTGTCGCTGGGCAGCACTCTCTTCATCGCAACGCATCGCGGAGGCTTCGCGCACGTAGATAAACTGCCGCATTTTCACTGTGCTGTGTCACTATGGACCCTAGAATACCGCACAGCCATTTTGAAGCGACAGGCTACAGCCGTTGCTCCCGTCTCTATGGCTAGAGTGTCGTTTCAGTTGGTAAAGCGGCGGCCTTAATAGCCGCCTCAGTGAAGCACCTGCGATGAACAGTCATGCGGCAGCGCTGCGTTGCCATTCCCCTAATAGCCAGGGAATGGACAGATCATTGTCATGACTGACTTAATCAAACATAGCGCTGCAGCGCCTCTGGCGACTGGTCACCCTATGAACTCCCTCGTGCGTGCGACCCTCTAGAACGTATCCGCTTGTAAGCTTTCACCTCACTGTCGCCACTCGCGGCAAAAAAGTGCAAAATTTAATAATTCGGTCTATCTCCGTTTGTCATCGCAAATTTATAGCATTCAAAACGAAAAACTGATACTTTAAGAAATAAAATGTTTGTTATTTTATTTGTTGTAGCTTAACGTATTCGATTGAGGGAAAGTGTAGGTGCAAGAATGCACCGCATGTGCCCCGTTCGCATTCGAAGGAGGATAGACAGATAATGCCCGAAAGAGGAGGCACGCCCTTGACGCGCCCGAGAAAGGCGTGGCAAACGGCTCACGGCAAGTGTGCAGATAGACAGCGGGACAGTGACGATATTGCTAAATTGCGATAATACGTTGATAACAATACGCGGCGCTGGCGCGTTTTGTTGCGCAGTCTTCTGTGCTTCAAGCGCGGAAGCACTGTGCCGCGCAGGGTGCGCTCATGCTGTCATACGCGGCTTTATCTCGACATTTCTTTTAGCCTGCTGTTTGTGCACGTTCCCTGCTATCTCCGTTCACTGACTGCCATCGAGAAAACTCGGGTAAAACTCGTGCGATCGAGAAACTCGGCGCATCCTGCATAGCACCCCTGGTCTCAATTTTACTAAACGATTTCTTGCCGTTTTTATTGCGATAGCAATTATATGGACACTTCAACCGGATTTCTGCCGTCGCCGTCGCCGTGAGGTTCCGTATAGATAAAATCTTCGCCACCAGAGTCAGGTGCCTAAAACAGGCAGGCGAAGCAGCGTTTTAGACCTCCAACGTCGTAAATATAAGCACAATAAACTTTTACATAAATGCAAATAATTTCAAACGAAGATGTGTGCAACCTGCATCCACGACAAAAAAAAACAGAAATGTTATTGTTTGTGATGGCACAAAGGCGCCAACAGTTGAACATAGCCGTGAAATTGTCCCATAAAACTGCTGGGCTAATGACGATCATTTGGCGTAATTCAATAAGCACACTGCTCATATTCATGTTCAATGGCCACTGTACTCGAGCGTTGCATAAAGTGAAACAAGCATGAAAAAGAATACTTGAAAGCTGGGAATACTGATTAAAAAAGCGCTACTTTATGTCTGCCTGACGCAATTAAATTAAGACAATAAAAACAGACAAATAATAAAGCTAAGAGTGACTACAATTTGTTAAGAAATTAACATGTTCTTACATGAGGACTGTTAGGTACAACTCTAGCAAAATTTCTCATATACAATGATATTATCGGAATGGTACAGTCAAAACGCCTTAACACTGCCAAATACACTTCCGCCCATTTGAAGTGCACGTGTTCGAAGAAATATGTGTGGAGAGCACGCGGAACGTAGTTTAAGAATCTATGTGAATATTTTGGAAACAATAGCAAACTACCACCCTCTCCAGATTTTTGGATTCAAAATTGTTCCTCTTGCCACTGAGAATGATCTTGTACGCTGAGAAGGAACGCTCTACGGCAGTGAACACCTTAAAAAGTAAATTACAAACAAAACAAAAGCCGCGTGGACATCACATTTTTCTTTTTAATTTCGCTCTTTACTCTCCTTTCCCCTGACGGCTCTCCGCGGTTTCGCATTCGCCAACCGCGGTGCGTCCCATGTCACTGCGTCTAACGGTTGTTTTCCGAAAGTTGGTTGAACTAGATGACTCGGTTGAAGCCCATAGAGTTCCGAACAGTCAATGTTGCCCGGTAAAATGAATAACGGTCTCTAACTGCACTCGAAAGCGAAACTTTAGGCTAAATAATGTTCACATAGGCGCCGATATAGAAAATGGGCATTTATAGGCATTTAGGCACAAACGCCAAAATAGGCATTTATAGGCACTATAAAAACACTATAAAAGCCCTTCTTAACCTCTAATTCATGCTCATATATCAAAGCGGGGTGATAGGAGCGCAAGGAACAAAAAAGGCGTTTGCCTAAAATCCGGTCTCTAGTCATGATCATTACTCATCAAAAATGGCAACGACTGAGTGAAAAAAGATTAACACTCGAAAGCCAATGAAATGGGTTCTGATGTGGGTACTAAGTGAAGGAAACACTACAGTATACTCGTCGAATTCACAGTCATGAGCTTTACTCAGCAAAAATGACAATGACTCAGCGAAAAAAAGATTAACACTCAAAAACCACTGCAATTAGTTTGGACGTTGGTACTAAGTGAACGAAACACTAAAGGATGCTGGTAGAAGTCGTAGTCATGAGCATAACTAAGGCCCTAAGGTCTCTTTGGTGTAGCTAAAGGGACTCATGACATGAATGTTATGACATGCGTTTCATGTCGGTCATGAAAGAACCGCCTACGTCTTCGGGCTCTCATAGTCGTTTGTTTAACGTGGTAGGTTCCCCGCACACTGCTTCGCATAACATCGATTCCCACAGGGCGTCGGATCTGCCGGCTTTTTTTTTTCACCTACAACAGCATTGCTACAATTTGTTTCTGACACGAAATAGTTACCATTTCGGTAATAGTATCTCGAACGTGTGCCTGTTTTGCAAAGCAGCCCTAGTACACTAGCACTCAGCTACTGGCGAGATCTGCTAGGAGCAACCCGGTGACAGCATGTCGCAGGTAGACAGCACACAGCTACCACTTATATGAGCAAGGCTGATAGCTTAGCTTGCACACTTGCTCTTCACATTGACGGCGTCGAGTAACTAGAGTCTATTTAAGTGGGGGTAACCTACGCGTGCAGTGTTAATTCTTTTGGCAAAAATAAGCGCACTTCGACGAGTTAGCTCGGATTGGATCGCAAGAGCAGTCGGCCGTGGCGTCCGCCGATCTAGGCCTACCGGCCCTATTGCTTGCTGTCAGCGGAGCCATTGGTGGACAACACCGTTGCGAAGTGTTTTGTCGCTCACAAAGACATAACTTTAGTGACTGTGTTCGAATAAAGCGAAGCCGCACTGCGCAAAGTTGTTTATTTTGTATTTCTCGACGAGAATATGAAGTCTTCCGAGCGCACAAGCTGGGGCACAGGATTTGGGCGCAGCTTATGCGCCGTTCGCTCGTTCCGATGCACGTCCCTTGTGCCCCGAATCGTCGTATGCCGCATGCTGGAGCATGCGGAGCCGCTCGTCGGATCGGACGCCGAATCGTACCATGTGCCTCTGTCATGAGTCACCGGCAAGACGAATGAAATGATGTGAAAAAAAAGACGAAGACGCTGGTCGAAGAAACAGCCAAGGGACCCACAGGCGAGAAGCACGTGAAGCGCGTGAAGCGCGAGAGAAAAAAAAGAAGAAATTAACAAAAAGGGGATGCAGGCGATGATGAGCTGGCATTGCTGACGTGGTCGACAAGCAGTTGCATCTCCAGCTGTGCTCTGGAGACGGGAGGCAGCAGCTTCAGGGACCATGGACCGAAGAGGGGACGTTCGCGAGTTGGCCAGCGACAACTCCAGCTCCTGATCCCCGACTGCGTCGCCGTGGCTGTGTTCCGCGGCCCCGGTCCAGCCTCACGCTGCCGTAACCAGTTGCTGCCCTTTGCCACGAAGGCAATCGCCAACGCCACGTCAGCGGCACAACGGCCGACTGGCCCAGACCGCGTCTTGTGCCACGCGGGTCTCTGTGGAAGACCACAACCTCATCGCTCTCGACGGAGGTCGACGCCCACGCTGCGTCGGAACCACGCAGGCCAACGTCCATTGCCACGCTGGGCCGGAGTCCGACAGCACGACTGGCGACGGTCAGAACGTTCGTTTGTTCGTGACTTTGTGTTGGTTAGTCGAGCGGAGGAACAATATATACTTGAGGGCTTGTTTGTTTTTATATGTATAGCTAGTTTTTGGAGTGTTTGTCTATATATAGTGCTTATAGTTTGTCAGGGTAGTTTGCTGTTTGTTTTTCTTCTATATATTTTTTTTGTTTGAGATTAAATGCTCTTCTACGTATTTGCTTTCCGTCTCTGTCCATTTCTGGAGCGCTGAAATTCGTGACAGCCTCCTGCTTACGTCTTCTGAAGTACTACAAAGCCTCATGATTAAACGGGGAGGTTGCTACGTAATGAAAGCTTGCGGAAGTTATTCCTATATTGAAGCCAGGGAAGCAGCCAACAAATTAAGCCTCCTTCAGACCCATATCTCTGCTTAGTTGTGTAGGGAAGCCATTTGAAAAAAATTATTCACAAACTACGAAATTGGTTCCTGGAAACTACAAAAGTTTACCCAGAGAAAATGAATTGCTTCCGGCAAAACATGTCCGTAATTGATAATGTCATTGCCTTGATCTCATCAATTCAAGAGGAATTGGTCTGTGGAAATAAAGCTACTGCATTATTTTTTGACATTAAGGCAGCATATGACTCGGTCTATCATAAAGCAATAATTGACGCTATGGAAACCCTTGGTCTTGGAGGACGGCTTTACTCATGGATTGCACACTATCTTCAGGGACGCCAACTTTTAATGTGTACCCCGGAGGGCCCTGCGGCGCTTTGTGCCGTCGAGAAGGGAGTGCCACAAGGAGCTGTGTTAAGCCCGGTATTATTTAATTTAGTCCTCATCCATCTGAGACCTGCCCCGTGGCGTCAGAATCACACCGTATGCGGACGATATCTGCATTTGGAGCGCGACGCGTTCCCGCAGTACCACCCAACAACGTCTACAGAGAGCGCTGGCAAATATATCAGCCTACTTAAATCTATTCTATTCCAATGCTACTGCTAAAGCCAATACTATTCACTGCATGCTTAGAAGAAGTGTTGAAGCTCTCAGACTGCGAAGGCTTAGGAGTGAGGACCAACGGTTCATATCTCAGCAACCTTCGGTTTGCAGATGGCATTGTCCTATTCGGCAACAATAGAGACGAATTACAGCAAATGATTGAGGACCTTAATCGAGAAAGTGTAAGAATTGGTTTGAAGATGAACATACAGAAGACAAAGATAATGTTCAATAGCGCGGCAAGGAAACAAAAATTCAGGATCGCCAGTCAGCCTCTAGAGCCTGTAAAGGAGTACGTTTATCTAGGTCAATTATTCACAGGGGACCCTGATCACGAGAAAGAAATATACAGAAGAATAAAATTGGGTTGGAATGCATACGGCAGGCATTGCCAAATCCTGACTGGGAGCTTAATTACCACTGTCGTTGAAGAGAGAAGTGTACAATCATTGCATTCTACCGGTTCTAACGTATGGGGCAGAAACTTGGAGGTTAACAAAGAAGCTCGAGAACAAGTTAAGGACCGCACAAAGAGCGATGGAACGAAAAATCTTAGGACTAACGTTAAGATACAGGAAGAGAGTGGTGTGGATCAGAAAACAAACGGGGATAGCCGATATTCTAGTTGACATTAAGCGGAAGAAATGGAGCTGGGCAGGCCATGTAATGCGTAGAATAGATAACCGATGGACCATTAGGGTTACAGAATGGTTACCAAGAGAAGGGAAGTGCAGTCGAGGTCGACAGAAAACCAGATGGGGGGATGAAGTTGGGAAATTTGCAGGCGCAACTTGGAATACGTTAGCGCAAGACAGGGGTAATTGGAGATCGCAGGGAGAGGCCTTCATCCTGCAGTGGACATAAAATATAGGCTGATGGTGATGATGATGACTTAAATCTAAGGGGTCTGAAACTGTCCGCCGACAAAAGCGTTGCTATGGCTTTCACGCGGAGCTGTATTGAAATATACCCACTAGTTATGGGTGGTCGCATCCTTCCATACGTCAATACACAAAGGTTTCGTGGAGCGACGAGCAATAGGAACCTTACATGATCACCTCAAATGAAAAAAAACTGATTGAGAAGATTTCCTCGGCGTCGCATGTATTCTGGTTTTTAACAGGATCACATTGGGGTAGCAACTGTCGATCAATGGTGCTCCTCTATAAAGCCCACGTCGACGGAACACTATGGTATTACCTCCTGATCCTGCACAAAATGTCTCCCACAAGCAAGCAAAAACTTGAGGCAGCACGCAACAACTGCCTTCGAGTATGTCTTGGCCTTCCGAAGGGGTCGACCCGCTGAGAAACTGTAGCAAAAGCTGGATGCCGGCCTCTTGAAGTGTTATCTTCACAGGAGACACTTCGGATTCGCCTCAAACACGTCATTCATACGAAGACTGACTCTTTAAAGGATATTTCTAGAACCCATGCTACATCTATCTTTGGGCAGTCCGTCGGAAGCATATCTATTTCGATTCCTGCTCAGGCGTCACAAATTCGACCACGAAACATTTCACCATGGATACTGTCACCACTGGAAATTGTGCCTTATATCCCTGGTATCAGTGCGAAAAAGAAAATCCCTCAAGCAGCGACTTATCGATAGCTGTGGAATATATGCACCAAAAATGCGCAGCCGCAACGCACATTTGCACAGATGGACTCCATATCGCTCATCGTGCGGAATTCTTGTGCCCTCTACAGGGCAACGATTCTCGTTTCATCTAGAGCGAGCGACATCATCTACTTCAGCAGAGCTACATGGCATTAAGGAGGCCCTTGTGTATGTACTTCGACAGCGGCCGCTGAAGACATGGGTGATTTTCCCGGATTCAAAGCAGCCCTCCAAATTATCTGGAACACACACAAGCCATGTAATAACCAGCCTGCAGCATTTGACGTTGTTTATCTTCACCACAATGCTAAGATTGCTGGACATTGCATCAAGTTGCAAATATCTGGCCATGCCTGTATTTCGGGAAATCAAAAAGCTGATGAAGCGGCACGAAATGGAGTCCAATATTGCAATTTCAGAAGAACATTTTTTTTATTAAGCCGACGCTTGAAACATGGCAAAAAATATGCCTATCAAAAAAGACTGCCCCTGGAAACTGCCGCTTCACCAAGATAACTTTCTGCATTATATTGACCCAGAAATGAGATAAAAAATTTCACGACCACTTCCTCGACACTTAGAGACATTGCACCATCGTCTTCAGCTGGACGTGGCATACACGAACAATTATCTGTACTGCATAGGACGTACCACTAATCCCTACTGTGATAACTGTGGCAACTTCGAGACAATGGAGCACATATTACTACAATGCCCCGCGTACCGCGACGAGAGACAATTTTTTGAGCAATAAATCAACATCATTTGCCACGATCCGTTAACCTTGCCCAGCATCTTAGGTCCAATGCCCGGCCCTTCAAAACAGCGGCAGGTTCTGGATTTATTCTTCAAATACCTGCCAGAAATTCGTTTAGTTGGAAAGCTCTAAGGATTCACTATTTCCTATAGAAAAGCCTAAATTTCGCCACCATCTCACCTGTAAATATCAGGTCCACATCCGCATTTTATATCTATTTTTATTCTCTTTTTTCCCACTCTCCTCTGGAATCCTTTTACCCATTCCCCGTCTCTATACAGAGCAGCATGCCAGCGCTTGTATACGCGCCGGCAAAAATATCTCTTTTTCTAATAGTCTCTCTCTCGACCCATTGAGCGAAATGAAGCTCCACTAACGTGAAACCTGGGGAGGTGCGAAGCATGCAGTGACATACCCCTAAAGGGCTCATCATATCCAGGAATTAGAGCATTTCCTTCACTTTACTTTTTCTGCCAACACGTGGCGTATCGATCTTAAAGAATTCAAAATTCCCACAGAGACGTATGACATGACGCACAACTGAAGAAAACACAATAAAAAGAAGCACACCATAAGACCTCGGCAGTTGGAAAGGAGTGTGCTGATATCTCAGCATTATCTCGAAGACGGCTAGCTATTTGCTCTACTGACAACGAATCGACCATTTTGCTAGACACCTGGCCAGAAAGCTCGTGTGCATTCCGGAGAGATCTCTGGCCAGATACCGCGTAAGTTCCATTGAGTATTTTTTTTCTTGAGCGTACTTTTTATTTGTGCACCACTGTGGCCACGGTCTTGCGTATACGTCAGGGCTCTGTTTCATAGGTTTCCTCAATTGTTTAGGAGGAAGTTTTAGCTCGGGCCTATTTTCGATGCCGGATACTGTAATACATGTAAAACGCAGAAATGCTTTTATCAGAAAACCGCTCAACCAATTTGAATGAAATTTGTTGCATTGAAGGGTGAAAGTTAAATTGCAGAGACTGCAGCAAATATAATTTTCGTTTAGATAATGTATTGTTTTACAAGAAGTGCAGGGTGTTAGTAAACATGAAAACAAAAATAGAAGCGTGAAGTTTAGAAATCAGCAAGTCAGCCATCAAAAACAAATATGGCGTTTCTATAAACTGCACCCGTTGGAGCATCAAAAGCGAACAATTTTTTTCCTATACCTTAAAACTTAAGTTAATTTGTTATAATGTTTGGAAGGGTACTGCATATGCAACATTCACAACTTAGTGGTAGATTTCAGTGTGGTGCATGATATATGATTGCTGTCCGCTGTGGATGTATTATTAGGTGCAGTTTACAGAATTCCGATATCGTTTTTAGCAGCTGAGGTACATTGTTCTATACGTCCAGTTTTCTTTTTCGAAATTTTGCAATTTTCTAAAATTTTACGTAAAAAAGTAAACAGCCTAAATAAAATATCCCTTTCTGAAATCACTAAACATACCTCATCAGATTTGGTGCAGCGGTTGCTGTGAAAAATTATTGCCGATTTCCCATGTATTTCGATAGGAACCTCCGAGCTCAATGTTTCCCTTAAGTTCGAGCTTGAATAATAGACTTCTTGGTAAGATATATTTGTAAGCGTGCGATCGTGGTCTAATGAGCTACAGCACCGGCGTACTGAGCTCAGCGGTAGAGGATATATATGTAAAGCCGCTTGGGAAGAAAGAGCATAAAAGAAAGGGAGAAGGCAGGGATGTTATTCAGATGCGTGTCTAGTTGGCTAAAAATTACAAAATCCTGTGGTCGTCATACCACTTTACGTTCCGTCAGCATAATTTTCATTTCATTCTGATATTATTGTGCTATCGTCAATCAATCGAGATCAGGCCACCATCTTCATGGCATTGTAATTCCGTCGCAATTCGCCATCACTTCAGACTCGTCTCATCGTCGTCATGCCGTCGTCCTCATATGCCTTCGTTGTTCTATCGACATCATTCCTTATTCGTAATTCCATCGTCGTCACTGCATGCAGCGTCGGCCTGCGGTCCTTGTTCTACCATCGTGAGCTAACATTGGCGAGCGATGGTCATAACAAAGCGGGTCAATCAGGGAGACAGTATATGGCCGCATATAGCCGAATCACTTGAAACATCAGGAGAAATACTACGGATTATAAATAAAGGTGTCTTAGCTAACACGGTGTGTCGCTTCTTGTTCGCTACGTTGTGTGAATGTTAATCGCATTAACTTCGATAGTCATCTTAAGATGGGTTCTTCAGGAATGCTTTCGTCTTCACGACACTAACAAAGTCTGGTCACATTGTTCCCAGCTTACTAACACCTCGATTTCCAAGAGGTGGTCATGCTCTGGCGTGTGACGGACAACCCGAAGTTTGATGGAGGTAGTGGTGTCATTTCGACAGTAGCGCCGCCTATCAACAAGGGATGCGCATTGAGATGGGTGGGAATAGCGGCGAAAGGCAAACTTCAAGAATTGCTACACATCACAGAGTCGAATCAAACTGACAAAGAGTTAGAAAAATATATGCATTGCAATTGCACAAAAGAAATTGGAAACTATTGGATTGGTCCCAGGTATGCAAGCTATCCTTAACGGGAATCAATGACATGAGATTCAGTACAGCTGGTTACATTTTTCTAGAGTGGAAGATGTGCCTAGAGGCAGAGTAGGCTGCAATATTTTGTTGCTGCACAAAAATATGTAGATTTCCGGCATGATCGTTTTAAAGGAAAACAAAAATTAAATAAGTTTTCATGAAGTTGATAGAGTACTTGGATGAAGTTGTAGACAATAAATTGTGAAAAGTTCATTTACAGCTTTTTTGTGCGTTAAGGCATAGGGCAACTCACTATACTGGTTTCCATTATTTTTGGACTGCTTTTGGGCACTTATACGACAGGCCTTTTACGGAGGAGAAGATCTTGAGCCCGTGGCCTCATGCGTCTCCTATGTACAGGGCTACAAAGGCGCTGCTGCGCTTTTTGAAGTGCACAAGCCTGCATGACCGCCTGTGACGAAACTTAGCGATGAACGCTTGACTGTAAATGTGCAAGGTGTGAACTGTGAACTTCTCTCTTCCTTCTCCTCTTTCAATCCCCTCTCCCCCTTCCCCTGTGCAAGGTAGCCTACCGGGCTCAGCCTGGTTAACCTCCCTGTCTTTCCCTTATGACTTTTCTATCTCTCTCTCTCTTCGTTACATCTTCAAGCGAGTTGAATATTCTGCCGTAGTTTATTGCACAATTAACCCAACTAATTAAATTGAGACTTTCAAGTGTTCATTGTTCTTAGATAAATGCTTTAACTCTATGCGGATGCTGCAAAATTTCTCCCCATTGGTGAGATGAATATGTGAAAAACAAAACAGAAATGCGGAACATTGTATTCTTTCAGTAAATTTTTACTTTGAATGCTATTTCCACTCGTTAGGTGGCTCAACCCTCATGTTCGCAACCTTGTATTTTTTGTAGCACTGGGTGCGTTGTCTGCGAATTTACGTACGTAAACAAGCATGTCATGTTTGAATCTGACAGACCGACAGACAGACAGAGAGACAGACAGACAAAGAACTTTATTTAGGTTCTGAGGAGCGCTGCCGCTCAAGGTGGTAGAGCAGCGGGCCGCTCCCACGTCGAGACGGGTAGGCCGAGCCTCACAACCGCGTCGCGGGCCCTCTGGACGGCCCTGAGTTGATGTGGCAGGTCTGAGCTCCTGAGCATGGAGCTCCATTCCTCTTCCGTTGTGCGTTGAGGACAGTGTAATGAGGGGCACTGCCAGAGCATGTGATCTAACGTACAAGCGGCGCCACAATCCGGGCATGCTGGATCAAGGGCTTCGATGAACTGGCTGTGGGTATAAAGACTATAGGATATGACCTGGTACGAAGCATGCGGAGGGTAGACGCCTGTGCTCGAGAGATCTTCGCGTGAGGAAGGGGGAAGACCCTCCTGCCCAACTGATAATGCTTGATTATTTCATTAAAAGTGAGGAGAACGTCCCTAAAGAAGGCTAGATTGGAGTCCGAAGATCCCCCAGGTTGCCAAGCGCGGTAAGTCAGTTCGCGCGCTCGGGCGTGGGTGATTTCGTTCAAGTTGGCCATGGAGGCCAGATGTCATCCGAGGTGAGCCGGAAACCAGATGATTGTGTGAAGAGAGATATCCCTATGACCTAAAATGCGAGTTGCTTCAGCTGATACCGATCCGAACGCAAAGGCCCTGACCGCCGCTCGTGAGTCTGTGTAGATCTGTTGCTTAGAATCGTCAAGGAGAGCGAGGGCGATAGCTACCTTCTCAGCCTTAGCGGGAGTGGCGTTCCTGATAGAAGCAGAGTGGAGAACAGAACCTGTGTGATCAACCGTGACGGCCGAGAAGTTGGCCGATCGACCCTACTGCGCCGCGTCTATGAAGCATGCAGAATGTGGGTTTGCACTAACGTCTTTGAGCAGGGCTTCTCCCCTGGCCCTCCGTCTCCCCGCATTGTGCTGCGGGTGCACGTTGCGGGGAAAAGGAGAGACTATAATGTAAGCCCTTTGCTCCTTAGTGAGATTAGGTTTGTGTTCCTCTTCTAGAGTTGGATTACATCCTAGGACGGTCAGGATGCTCCTGCCCGAGGCCTAAGAGGAGAGCCTGGCCATCTGAGCCGTATGCTGTGCCTCGATTATCTCTTCCAATGTGTTGTGAATACCCGGTTGCATGAGGCGTTCCGTGCTAGTGCTCGAAGGGAGTCCTAGCCCTCTCTTGATGCTCTTGCGGATCAGGAGATTGAGCTTAGTCTTTTCATGACCCTGCCAGCAGTGCATGGCAGCAACGTAGGTAATGTTGCTCATTAAATAAGCGTGGCACAACCTTAGTAAATTGTCCTCCCTAGGGCCACCTCGAGAGTTGGAGACTGTAGTATTCAGCTGAACCATGTTTTCCGTTTTAGCTGTAAGCTTGTTTATGCTCTGCCCATTAGTGCCATTAGCCTCTATAAGCATGCCAAGAACTCTGATGTAAAGCACTGCACGGGCCCGGGCCGGCCCGAAAGCCCGGGCCCGGCCCGGCCCGCGGGCCGGGCCGGGCCGTCCGAACCGTTTGTCGGCGGGATCGGGCCGGGCTCGGGCTTGAGGCCGCGGTCCCGGGCCGGGCTCGGGCTTGAAGCCACGGGCCCGGGCCAGATTCGGGCCCGCTCATTGAAGGGCCTAATTAGGCCTTCGAACACACGCGACCGTTATGCATTGCATGTTTCAATGCATTCTGTGCCAAGCTGAAGTGACACGTGCAAGATGACTGTCATCATCATCAGCCTATATTTATGTCCACTGCAGGACGAAGGCCTCTCCCTGCGATCTCCGATTAACCCTGTCTTGCGCTAGCTGATTCAAACTTGCACCGGCGAATTTCCTAACTTCATCACCCTACCTAGTTTTCTGCCGTCCTGGACTGCGCTTCCCTTCTCTTGGTATCCATTCTGTAGCTCTAATGGCCCATAGGTTATCCATCCTACTCATTACATGGCCTGCCCAGCTCCATTTTTTGTGCTTAATGTCAACTAGAATATCGGTTATCCGCGTTTGTTCTCAGATCCACACCGCTCTCTTGACTGTATATCTTATCAGATCACTATATCTTATCAAAGAAAATAGTAAAACAGATGGACTTCTCATTTTTAACAGCGGAGGTGTTTCAGCCGGGTCTAATGTGTCCGCTGAATCCAAAAATGTCGACCGATCCTGGCAGCAGTGCAGAAAGGGTCCAAGCGCAATAGCACATACACCTGTGAACTAGCGAAGCTGAGCCTGGTTAAGTCTAGCTAAGAATGGTGGGGACTAATTGCATATCGATAGGAAATTGATAGCCAATCAATAGCTAGTCGATAATCGCGATCAATAATCAATAAATTCCCGAAACTGCTGGGGATGACTTTAGCCTAGCCCAAATACGTGGCCAATACCTTACGATTGCCAATCGACAGCCAATCAATAGCTAATTGATAATTGATCAATAATCAATAAATTCGGATAAGTTGGTAGTGCTTGACCTATCCCATATACGTGGCCAATATCTTGCAATAGACAATCGATAGCCAATCAATAGCTAATCGATAATCAATCACTATAAATAAATTCCGGGAAATGCTGGGGATGACTTGGTAGTGCTTAGCCTAGCCCAGAAGCCAGGACTAGCTGGTGCCGATCTTCTCTGCTGTCTCTTTAGCATTGCGCCGCCAGTGCAAGCTACGCTATTTTTTTTTTCTTTTCCGCAAAAACAAACATTGTTTCCGCGTAAGGAAAAATAAATTATACAAAGAACCACTCCTGAAACCATTTCCATGTTACCGCTTTTGCATACTATGGCATTATTTTAGCGCTAAGGCCAGTTACTTTTGTGCTTCAATGCATAGAACAGCGTTTTCCTCAAAAGGTTAACTGGAACGCCCATGCATTTCGTCGGACACTTTGAAAGTTAGTATATCGAAACTGGTTCAGTCCTGAGAATTCGTTCGAAGTGGACACGCCTTGCGAACTCAGTGGCTATAATTCGTAGAGTGAAAGATGTGCCGTAAAATAATTAATTAAAAAGTTAATTCGCGTAATTATGTTAAATATTCAATTAGGCCATCAATGTCAGAATTAGCTTGGAACTACATAAAACAATTAGCATCCTTAGAGCATCGTCGCATTAATGCGAACACAAGAAATCCTGAGATATGGTCCATTCCATACTTCAGAACACTCTATAAGCTTCAGTCGTTAATACATTACCTACCATTCACTTTGAACAGATACAAAAATGGCGGTAATTTCAGTAAGAAAGAACTCAGCTGACATTTTGGTCGATTGTAGTGTATCTTATGTGATTATTATTCTGCCTTTGTGTAGGGTTCTGAGTATATAATGTAAATCCTGTTTCGTTTTCTTAGCAAATGTTGGTCTTGTAAAATTCAGTCTCATGCTATGTTGTATAGGTGGTGTTGCGTTGTTTTGTATAGTTAGCATTGTTATTGTAGTGTTGTTTAAAATGCATTCTGTTAAAAGTTTTTCCAATTCTGTTAACTCGCCGTGACGCAAATATTCTTTGTCTTTCCGTTCATAGCTATTTCGTCTATGAAGAATTCCAGCGATAGCTAGAAATATATGTGAACTATTGTGCATGTGTGCACACTGTTTGCTGTACTATTGCCTTGCCTGGTCTTTTGGGTCACGTCAAGCTACATCATCACCATCATCATCAGCCTATTCATGTCCACTGCAGGACGAAGGTATCTCCCTGTGATCTCCACTTACCCCTGTCTTCCGCTAGCTGTTTTCAACTTGCGCCTGCATATTTCCTAACTTCATCATCCCATCTGGTTTTCTGCCGACCTCGACTGCGCTTTCCTTCTCTAGGTATCCATTCTGTAACCCTAATGGTCCACCGGTTATCCATCCTACGCATTACATGGCGTGCCCAGCTACATATGTAGGTTTTAGTCCAAAATGACCATCCAGCATGTAAACTGGACAATAAATTGATTTGATTCGATTGATTTCTTCGGACACTGAAAATTATTATCACGAAACTGGTTTAGTCCTGAGAATTCAATCCAGGTGGATATGCCTTGCGAACTCGGCGGCTATAATTCGTAGATTGAAAGATGTGCCATAAAATAATTAATTAAAACGTTAATTAGCATAATAATGTTAATTCTTCAATTAGGCGTTTTGATTTCTCGTGGAAATAATGGCCACCTCATCGAGTAGTTTAGATCAAGGATTATAATTGCGCTATCTGCCACAGGCAATCTTTAAACATTTGGTTCAGCTACAATGAAACGCCCTGTATATTTTCATGCTAAACGACATCATAGAACTATATCGTAGAAGTCAAGGTAAGTGCATGCGCACCACCAGAAAAATAGTAGCACAGGCAATGGGCCGGATTACTGATGTTCCCGTGGGAGAAACAAAGATTTCGGCCTTTTATTGCTTATATACTGCAGCTTATTAAACCTCTAGAAGGTGAGGCTGACAGATATGGCACAATCTGTAAGTAAAAAAAAGATTTTTATTTTATTACAGGCCGGGCCTGGTCATGCACACGCGGGCCCTAGCTAAGCTTAGTAATGAACGCCCGGGCCCGGGCCGGGCCCGGGCTCAGTTACACGGGCCCGGGTTGGGCCCGGGCTTGGAACTACGGGCCTGGGCCGGGCCCGCGCTGGTCTCGGTCATGTACGCCCGGGCCCGGGCTGGGCTCTGGCCTCGTAAAGCGGGCCCGCGCCGGTAAATCAGGCCCGTGCAGTGCTCTACTCTGATGACCTTTGCCTTAGGGATGAGATGACCAGAGCTGGTGCGAAGCTTTACATTCACGTCCGAGAGGGGGACCCAGTCCTTATGGTTTGACACACCTTCTCTTGGGTCTATACTGCAAAAGTTCCGACTTGCTCGGCGTGAGTCGGAGTCCGGTTCCACTAAGGAAAGCCACGATGTAATCCACAGCCGGTTGTAGTGCGTCCTCTACTCTGCCCTCGCTGCCGCCCGTACACCAGACGGTGATATCGTCGGCATAAAGGGTATGACTTATGCCCTCGACTTGAGAGAGCCTCTTGGAGAGCCCACAGAGAGCAATGTTGAATAAAAGTGTTGAGACCACCGAACCTTATGGCATACCTTTGGAGCCAAGAATGAGTGGTTCTGATTTGAGATCTCCTATACTAATCGTGGCCCCTCTGCTTTTGAGGAAGGAGCTCATGAATGCATGGAAGCTATGCCGCAAGCCAAAACTAGAGGTGGATTTGAGAATATGGGTGTGCGAGAGATTGTCAAAACCTTTCTCCAGGTCAAGGCCCAGGATTGCCCTGACATCTCTCGTTTGCACGTCGATAACCTGATGTTTGATCAACATCATGGTGTCCTGGGTCGAAAGTGCCGGCCGGAAGCCAATCATGTTGTACGGAAAGAGACCATGCTCTTCAATGTGTTTAGGAAATGCGCTTTTTAATGACGTGTTCAGCCACCTTGCCTATACAGGATGTAAGCGATATGGGCCTGAGATTAAAGAGACCGAGGGGGCGTCCCGGTTTCGGGATACGATTTACTGACGCCAGTTCCCACGATTCCTGGATGGCTCCCTGTTCCCACACCTTGTTAATCTCGTCCGTGAGCGTTTGTATGGAAGCCTGGTCCAGAATACGAAGGAGCCTATTAAAGATCCCGTCCGGGCCCGGGGCTGATCGCCTATTGAGTCCCATGAGGGCCTCCCTCACTTGAGCCGGGCGGAATGGTTCGTCTAGAGATTCCGCGTGTGAACCCTCGTAAGGAGGATAGTCGGCGTCGCCCGAGAGATAAACCGGCAGATATGTTTTTGCGAGTATTTCAAGTATTTTTTGTTCTGAGTGTTCCTGTTTGGCCACATGGAGGATTTTGTTGATTGCCGCGTCTGGTTGGGTTTCGAGTTTGATTCATTGAGCAGGTGCTTAAGGAAGTTCCACTTGCCCCCTGTGCGCATCTGGCCATCGACCGAGCTACAAACCTCGTCCCACTGTTGCCTAGACAGCCTCTGACAGTGTTCCCCAATCTCGCGATTCAGCTCAGCGATCTTTTTGCGGAGCCTACCGTTGAGCTTTTGTCCCTTCCACCTAACTAGAAGTGCGTTTTTTGCTTCGAACAAGTGCGCTAGACGGCTGTACATACTGTCGACCTTAAGATCAGTAACTATAAACTTGGTGGCCGCAGCCACATCCTGTTTGAGTCCTCAGCACCGTGCTCCCTGATTGTGCGGAGAAGGTCCCAATCTGTGAATTTGAATTCTCTCGGGGGCCTGCTCTAGACTTCCATCAAGGTGGCGAGGATGTAGTCTACCGAGACTTTCGTTAAGGTTGTGCCAGATTACCGACCTTGAGTTGGCCACAAAGGTGAGATCCGGAGTGGTGTCTCTGGAGCATGAATTGCCAATTCTGGTAGGGAAGGCAGGATCAGTGATTAGAGTGAGGTTGTGGTCCGAAGCAGCCTGCCATAGATCTCTACCCTTTGCGTTAGTGTGGTGATATCCCCACTCCTTGTGTGGGGCAATAAAGTCTCCGGCAATTATGAGTGGGGCCCCGCCAGCCTTTCCGACTGCCTTGGACATGAGTGACGTGAAGCGTTGTCTCATGTCCCTAGCCGTACTGTAACTGTTCAGAATGAAGAGGCTGTTCCTAAGCTGCCCGTTTGGTACGAGCTCGATTAACAAGTGCTCAGTCTTAGTATGGTTCATGGAAAGATCGTGAACTATGGTGCTGAACTTCTTCGACACAAGGGTGCAGAGGCCCCTTTCATCTAGCCCGAAAAGACAGTGAGACCTATATCCCGACAGGGTGAATGAGCCCGTCAGCGTTTCTTGGAGTAGGATAATGTGCGGCTTGTTAGGATGAAATCTAATGAATTGCTGAAGGATCGCCTTCTTACGCTGGGATCCACAACAGTTCCACTGCCAAATTACGATGTTACTAGGTCGACCCTCCATGATTTATAATTTCAGGGACGGTTATCTAACCCCCGAATCCGACGACCCAATAGGTACCACAGCTTCGAGCGCTCCGACCCTCACGCTCGGAGCGGAGAACGCCTCGCCAAGGGACTTGAGCGTATTCCTTAATTCGGTATGAAACGATCTCATGTCGGTCTTGAATTCCTTAAACTCAGATTTGAGCTCTTCCAATCCCTCATCTCGTAAGGGTTCGTACAGGGCTCTCTTCTTAGCGGGGCGCCCAGCTAGCTGCAAGCGTCTCCGACGGTGTCTCAATGTGCATGTCAACCGTCCGTGATGCCATCAGGCGACTGCGATGGCGGCGACGTGGCCGCCAACTTTATTTCGGCTACCTCGGCTTTCAGTCGCTCAAAAAGGCCCTCCTTAGCAAAGCGTTTTCGCGCTCGAGTTTTGCGATCCTAGCCACGCCATGCTCAGGCAGTGGTGATACTTCCCTCATTACCATGGGTGACGTTCCCTTGACACAGTCTGCCCAGCGGGTCTCCCCAGTGGGCGGTGCTTGTAGTCGAACGGCAGTCGGTACCCTGGATTGCGAGCGCCTTCTGGAGCAGGAGCGCCCATTTCTGGGCGAAGAGCGTGGCGTCAGTTGGCCGGCGCGCAATCTCGACCGGGATCTGCTGTCCCAGTGAACCACGAACCTCTCTTCAACGTCTATAATTGATCCAAACGTCAACGTCTTGAGGTGACGTACGTATTACGTCTCTAGTACGTACCTTTTTTATAAGGAAATGCATGGATGTCTATAAGATGTACGATCTACATGAATGTTAGACTACCAGATAACGTACTATGGATGTACATAGGATATCATTCAGGCACCATAAAAAATTGGTACACATAGCACTTGAACCATATCTCCTACGTTTCGTAGGCATGCAGGATGTATGTATGCACTTACGTGGTGTGTACTGTTGTTATTATTGGGTTTTTATTGTTATTATTATTAATATTTAAGTCGCCCGAAGTTAGGGATGTGAAATTACCGATAGATTTACCCCGACGTTAGGAAGTGCTGTGATATATCTTAATGCCTGAGATGTTTGAGTAATTAAGAACTATATTGAAATCTCGAGCAGCAAAAAAATGGAGGACGCTTAAGCTTCGCCGTTTAGAGTGGAACGCGATAGAGTTATCGGGCCCCGTTGGCATGGCATTTTTCTATATGACTAGGCTTCACTGCAACACAGCATGTGGGAAATCCAGCTTAAAAGACCAAACTTACACCAATCCCCTTAAAGTGGGCATCACTTTTAAACAGAAATGGAATGCTCGGAAGACGTTTTTACAGGGCAGTATAAGTCGTCTTATATTAAAATATAAGCCCTGGGACCTTTTTAATTATTTTATTAATTGTTTGCTATTGCCCCGACGCGCGCGCGTGTCCAAAACGCATTAGGCAGGCTAAGTCCCAATTTTACCTTGTCGAGGATGCGAGCGATATCTGGATAGGATTTTTGCAAGTAAACTACCCGAGCGCACCACTCTTGGTATGGCAGAAATGCTGGAAAAGGGGTTTGTGTTTGCGTTTCCTCGTAACAGAATTGTTTTCTCGTACATTCAAATTACAATCCGATGCCACCATGGCTGTAGATTGTGGTCAAGTCGTACTTTACCATTTTTTCTGACGTATTTTACAAGGTAAATACACCTGGTAGCGAAGCTTCCATAGAAGCCCATACGTTCAAAACATGGCGGTTCATCGGTGGTTCATGGGGCTTAGCGCTATCCGTGTGAGGAGGGAACACTTCCGGCGGAAGAAGAAATAATGTGCCGTTATATCCGTTAAAAACAGAAGTGACGTCATTTTGTTCTAAAAGGCGCGAAATTTGTTTTCGGAGGCCTGCCATTACAGCTGTATATTCAAATGCCCCGCCAGACGACTTCATGAACGTTCCGAGCTTTCAGCACGGAAAGTGATGCAGGAAAAGGTCAGAGCTACGGGTGTCGAAATCGCATCCCTGCAGAGAACATACTTTCTTTGGAGGCTTTGGGCGTAGAGTGCTCGTCCTTTAGTCGGGCGCCAAGCCCGTCGGGCAGCGCTGTCGCACGAAAACGACTAAATTAAGCAATTATCTAGCGGTCGCAACTTAGTGATTTTGCCTGAACAGGTTAAAAAGAATGAAACTACCCGCGTCACCAAATTTAGACAAACGTCGGCAAGCAAAACACAACACGTGAGGAGGGTGTATTCTTACAGGTGAACTTTACGAGCGCGCCTTTCAGCACACTTCAAGAGCTGCATTGCATTGCATTGCAAGTGATAGCGGCGTGAACGCCCGCCGCTATCGATGGGCGCTGTTACGGTGGGCGCTGAAAAAAGGTATTTAATAATAATGACCAAGTAAAACCAAATCGTCTCTTCTTTTCTCGCCATGCGCATATAAAGTTGATTAAGAACTTAATTTTCGTTGAATGAATCTAACTGTGTCTCTCTTTATTTATAAAACGCTTTTTTTTTCTTTCGCAATGCGTGTTCCCTGCAAACATAGTCGCGCTTCAATCGCTGCTCCCATAACCACCCTTGCTGATGTCGGTGACAATTCGTTCTTAACCGCTTTTCGCCCGAAGCTTCGCGACCTATGTGAATCGACCTTGTATTTTTCTATGAGAAATTCAATCTTTGTTCACTAACACCTTGCGCCACACGGAGGACCTGCGCGGTCGGTGTGGTTCGGGATGATTTTCTCCACCACGGATGCCGGCGCTTACGCCGACACCAACACCGCATTTTCTGCGACACGGGGCCCTTAGCGCTGTCGTGGTAATTTATATGATTGACCTTCAAGGCTTATCTGCAGTCCACTCCACAACGTAAGTATATTCCCCGCGCAGCCTCGTAATATTGCACACGACATTCTGTCTAAATCTCTATTATATAAGTGCTGCACTATTTTATTTTATTATTTTATTATCTCATGCACTATTTTAATATGATTGTGTTGTTTATTTTGTTGCTTTTGTATAGTTTAAATAATCTCAAGAAGTGACAGTTCCCTGAAATATAAACAATATTACATAATTGCTATCTCTTTCTTTCGACGCGCTATAAATGAGTGCGTCCAAAGTTCGCCTTTATCTCTTGCCTACTCCAATTCGATAATTTTTGGTTGGTGCACGTGTAGGTATAGCAATCGGTATCAATATCGTGCTAATTGCTTGTTTCTTCGAAATAACTTTTTCTAGCAAATGAACGTAAGATTCCAAATTTCGCGCCTAACTCCTGAAAATTTTCCTTAAGAAAATGGCGCCTACAATAATCAACATCCTTTCGTTTATACTTTGAAGATAAAACCTTGTGAACGTTGCGTTTTTGTATAATTATTACTACATATTATTACATTTATTATTATAAAATAATAACGGAAATATAGTAGCAATTTTAAAGAAGAATTGGCAAGAAGCATTCTGGCGCCACGTCTCGCGTTTTCCTTCTGCCTGCTTTGGCGGCGCACTTGCGTTGCGATACAGTGCCTGGGATATACTTACTTGCGTTGCGATTGCATCATTCTTCTCGGAGCCGGAGTGAACTTGAAGTCGAGTGTTTGCATTAGTTTTTTGAAGTGCTGTTGGGGCTGGGGCTGCGTGATTGTCACTGGCGTCCTCCAGAGTGCCCACCGATCAGAAAGTCGTACGAACCGCAAGCTTTGAACGTCTGTTTATCGCACCATCGAAACGGCGGCACAGAAGGCGCGATGTGAGCTCCGGTGGGAACAGCAGCCCTTTGTCTCGTAACGGTAAGTAAACTTTTGTTAGCGTAGCCAGCATGCTTACGTGTATTGATTATGAACACTATCTTCAGGGATGTCAAGAGCAGAGAACGCCGCGAGATTGGCGAATTGTTTGAAGGGCTTGGCCAGCCTGACGAGGCAGGCGACAGCCTTGCACACCGGCAACTCAGTAAGCGTTCGCGACGGTCTAGCAGTAGCGTGCCCAAAAGTGAACCCCAAGCGAGCTACTCCGAAAGCGAGTATCCTAGCTTCAGTGCAGTAAGCGCAACGCCTGTTAGCAATAGCGCAGCTACAGGCTATTGTTCAGGGTGGTATTTTGTAGCGATGCCTTTCCGATGCTAATGCCTCTTCGCGCTTGGTCAGTGGTCAGAGCGACGGTCAGCTCACGTTATAAACGAGATCAGCCGGCCGTGAGTGGTGGATGATAAGAGTAGTAAAAAAGCATAAGGCATAGCTACAAAATACCGGCCCAGGTTGCACAGAAAGCAGCTCAGATTGTGCAGATCGTAATGCGGAAGTTTTCGACGACTGGTGTCTATCCAAAGCCGGTGAGGATTCAGATGAACGGTTTTCCTGTGTATTTAACGCTGACGTGCAGGAAACCGCAGTACAGGCAAGAAGCCAAAGCACTAGCAGCTAAAATTTCGCTTGCAAAGTGGGCTCTACAGTGTAACATTATCCACAGGTCCCTGCCACCGCTTCTCCGACTTCTAAGAGCACGCGGGTGTTTCCGGAATCTATCAAAAGATGCTAGAACTTTTCTGAAGACCCCCCGTGGTGCTGTCGATGTATATGTATGTGTAGCCTTAAACTAGCTTAAATTTCGTTGATAAATTTGAAGAAAATTACAGCACGCTTCCACTTCAAGTGCACCTGATACGTGTTTTGCATCTGCTGTTTGATAATGACAAGAGCATATGTAGGTGGAACGTGGGTGGAGTGGCAGCATGTGTATTTTGCACATTGTATACATCAGAGCATTTAGAGCACCGCCAATTTTTTTGTGATCTTTTTTATTGGCTGAGTTGTTGAGGAGATAAAACAGTTTAGCTGTGAGAAAGTTCGAGATGTAGTATTTTGCTTACTGTCTCAATAAATAAATATGTTTGATTTTGAATACTTTTTTTCATATAATGACAAAATCTTTATTTAACATAGGTGCCGTCCAGATTGGCCATGAGACCAGCGAATTTGCTGTAGAAGCAGCCATCTGGGAGTGGCTGCGTCACGGTCCTGCCAGGCACAGAACTGCCATTGCCAAGGTAATGTGTCTTCATATGTGTCGCAATGGTTTAAATGTTTTTCTAATTTGAAACCAGCTATGAAAGGCACTCCTAAGATAGCAAAGCAGATTTGAAAAAAAAAAAACTTTCTGCATGTTCACTGCAGCAGCAATGAGATATTATTTATAACCGAGCAACATAGCATGAGTGAAGCTTGCACTCAAGCTCTCCGGTATTGAAGAGGGAGCAACTGTTATACAATTTGGTAGGTAGGTAGGTAGGTAGGTAGGTAGGTAGGTAGGTAGGTAGGTAGGTGCCTTCATTGATACAATTGGGTAACAGTAATTTTTTCTACAATTATAACAAATAACTGTGTAAGCTTCTTAGCAAAACGTGCACTTATTATCATTTACACTAGGCACTGTCGAGTGGAGCCGTGCAATTGAAGCACCTATTTACTGTATTCTTTCACCGTAAACTTGAAGCGTAGGGGAAAATTTAAAGGGGGCTAAGTATCATGCAGTAAGCTGGGGAATGGGCGAGTTTAGTGTGATGGCATAGAAAGATCGCTTCACTGTATATGCCAAGGAACGTTATATTTCAGTTTGGCAAGATGACTGCAGAAGATTACCTGAAGTGATAAGTTTAAATATTAGCAAGGTGTACGGTGTGCATTCATTTAGAGCAACAATGACGCTAAAGATCATTAGGATAAATTTTTGTCTAGCAGTGAACTTAGAGGTACGAGATTTCTGGCTTTATATTTTTTAGCTTTAAATGGAGGTTGTGGACTTAACCCTAAAAGAAGAACTCGTAAGTATCAGTCTCATAAATAATACACTGGATAGCTTTTGTATCAACCAGCCTCACAAAAACAACCTCCATTTAAAGCAAAAAATATAAAGCCAGAAATCTCGTATCTCTAAGTTCACTGCTAGAGAAATATTTATCCTAATGATCTTTAGCGTCATTCTTGCTCTAAATGAATCTACACCGCACACCTTGCTAATATTTAAACTTATCACTTCACGTAATCTTCTGCAGTCATCTTGGCAAACTGAAATATAACGTACCTTGGCGTATACACTTAAGCGATCTTTCTATGCCATCACACTAAACTCGTCTATTCCACAGCACGATCTTAGCCCCCTTAAAATTTTTCCCTACGCTTCAAGTTTACGTGGAAAGAATATAGTAGAAAGTTTAATGAGTGCAAACCTTAACCTAAAGTATCGATATTTTTTAACACATACGTAATATCTAAAAATGGTATATGATTTTATTCTCACCAAAGTCTGTGTTAAAGGTTATGAACTCTAGGCATTTTATGTTAACCTCTTTGACCTTGCGTGACCATGCTTTCTGCAGGACTGTGCCACTGAACAGCCCCGATATGTGCGACATGGTTCCCTCGGCCTGTTGTACCTTTACCTATCACCCGTGGCATCTAGCTGCCAGTGTGACCTTGCTTTCTTCAGCGCTGTGCAACTGAACCGCCCGGACATGTGTGACATGGTCCCCTAAGCCTGCTGTACTTTCACCTATCACCCGTGGCCTCTAGCTCCAGTGTACTGAGTTGTCCAATAGTGCCAAGTGCTTTATGACGTCACCAATGTGCCAAATGCTCTAGTACTGTTATGTGCTCCACCACTCTGCCATGCGCTCTCCACGTCTCCAGTATATAAAGTGTCTCATCGCGTCACCATTTGCGAAGTGCATTACCAAGTCACCTAGTGCTCCAGTACTGTGTTATGTGCTCCGCCGCTGTGCCGAGTGCTCTCCGTTTCTGCAGTATACCAAGTGCCCCATTGCGTCTCCATTTTACCAAGTGCTCCAATATTGTCAAATGCTTGACCACGTCTGGAATGTGCCATGTGCTCCACTGCTGTGCCAAGTGTATACTTTGTAAATGATATACATGTCTTAAGTTCAACCAATAGCGCTACTGCATAACTTATCCATACAGTTGGTCTTCACATAGACTTCTATGTCAGTATGTACACATATTGTAGAGTTGTGTTACTGTTCCTGTAGAGTAGATGTGGGTCAACATGTCTTTTTTTCGTAGAAGGCTACAGCGCGGAACCAACAAAAACAAGGAACACAGACACAGTGCTGATTTTTAACAAGAATCAGCTTTTTGAAAGTCAGAGCTGTGTCTCTTCTTCGTGTGCCTCTCCTGTCTTCGTCGATTCCGCGCCATGGCCTTCTACAATGTTCAACTAACAAGCCTAACTGGTTACTCTGCTCAAATGTTTTTTCTACTGTTCTTGGAACCTTTGTGCTGTTTCCTATATCAAGTGCCCAGCTTGCTATGCAACTGCTGAGACTTGTCACGCCAGCGTGCTGCTCCCATTGATGTCATCATTGCCAATACAGCCTTCATAAATAACAGCGTAAATTTGGACAGCACAATATTATTTTTAAATTTTCATTTCATTCTCATACATAAAGAAGATTGTATTTATTCGTTCCTTTCTACTCACATTCTGCAGATATCACAAGGACCATGCATTCTGCTTTATGTTTTACTCACAGAAGATGTGTGCATCACTCCTGGAAGTTTGTAGTTTGTGTATTTCAAGTCAGGTGTTGTGTATTTTGCTTCGACGAACTTTCTAGTCACATTTCGCAGATTTTACATGCACATCTATTGATTTTATTGTTTTACTTGCACATGAATTGTCTGCATTTTGACAAGGTCACAAATATATCTGAGAAAATATTGAGCTTTATGCTGCCAGATGTAAGAGTTGCGTATTCAAAAGAACTCTTGTTAAAGTTCATGCTATTCATTGCTTCGACATTTCAGGTCTTGCTGTTGATCTTAGTATTTTCTTTATGCTATACTGTCTTAGCTGCATTTTGCGTATGGTATAACAAGGATTCTCCAGCGAGAGTTTGAGGTATACTTTGCAAGGGCATGATTCAGGGATTTATTGCTGTGGTTTAGTTAGTTCTATATTTTCTAAGCAACGATATCCTAAGATTCTGTATGATATAGGTCTCCTTTTTGCTGTTCAACATAGCATTCATTTTCTTAAACATATCCTGAATAAAAGCTTGAGATACTCTTTGAGGAGATACACGTGAGTTTATTTTATTCTATTTTTTCTATGAAAGGTTACTTTATTATGTGTGATGTTTGTTCTAAAATAAAGTTTTGCTGTGGAACCAAAGTTTCAAGGCTGGTATCATTTTTCTATCAGGTGAAAAAGACACTACACGATGGACGCACATGCTGGGGATTGTATAAAATTACATCTTGGTCACGTATTTATAACGTATTTCGGCTCAAAACTAATATCCAAACAATGTAACAAATGTCTAGTAATTACATCCATATAACATCTATTCAACGTAAAAAAGAGGACTTTTGACAGTATCACCTGCGTAGATTTTACGTAAACTAGATCTATTTGAACCTCTAATAGAGGTATTGAATGTCCAACTGAAATGTCTAATGGACATCCAGGCAATGTTTATGGTTTATAGACGTGGCTCCGCACCTGGTCTGCGCCGGTCGGCGCAGGTGGTTTGGCGCACTGATGTTCGTTTCTTCTTCTGCGAACCACATATGTAACTTGGAATCTCTGCTTGCACAGCTTGTCCGCTGTAGGGTGAGGCCATCCACAGAGGGTGCACTCGGGGGTGCACGTGTGAGCCTCGGACGGCGATGGCTCTCCGCAACTTCTGCAAATGACATCTTCGTGTGCCGGGCAGACGTCGGCCCGGTGGCCTAACCTTCCGCATCCGTAGCACGCATCCGTTTGTCGACAGTAAAGCGTACACCGTAACATACTTGGCCCGCACATGACGTAGTTGGGCACCTTCAGGCCGTCGAAGAGAACGACGACCGTTGTAGTGGTCTTGACGCGCTTGACCTCCAGTGCTCTGGGGTTTCTCAGCTGCACAATGATGCTGCTGAGCTGCTCTTGAATAAAATCCAGATCGACGCCTCTGACGACTCCCTTACATGTGTTGTCCGGTGCGGCCAAGTAAGAGCTGACCTCATAGTTGGCCTTCCCGACCATGATTGCTTCGATTCTAGAATATGCTGTGACGTTCTTTTCGACCAGCGTACTCACGACGAAAATGCTCTGAATAGGGTTGGAACACACAATGTCGTCGGCTATCTCGGCCGGGATGAGTTGCGCTACCATCGCCAGGGCATGGGCCACCTTGATTTGGCTTACATTAATTATTTTGACGTTCAGGCCACCTCGGGGTCTAACGATGATTTTATAGTGCTCCCTCGGTAGGCGGGGGAGTCGCGATGCGACGGCGAGACGCTTCTTTAGGCCGGCGAGAGTGCGGCGTACGCCGGAGACGCCGCCACGTTGAACGCACCTTGTTGCTTGCGCTTCGAAAGGGCCGTGGTCCATTCGGATTCAAGGCACTCATTGGGGGTAATATCCTCCCCTGCAGCTTCAATTTGCATAGACATCTTGTGGTAGAAAAAGAACGGCCGCGCGGGACGAGAGTCCCCTCCGCAGCGTTTTCGCCGGGGAAGTAGGCCTAGCTAGTGACCTAGCGGCGTTTGGCGTGTTCTGGCAGAAAAGGTCCAAAAATTCGGCAATAGGACCACTCAGAAAAGCCCGGCATAGACGTAGTCCTCATAACAAACTGCGTGGAATGACGTAAAGTGCCAGCCACAGGAACCACAAGTTTCCAACCGAAAACGTATGATGTAGCAGGAGCCGATGTGTTCCCATCCATACTAGTCGGCGCCCCCTGGCGGTCTCCTGAATCTGACAGAATCTGACAGAGAAAAGAAAATCCTACGTTGCCTACGTTGTACATGCACTGTACTGAAACACAAGTAGAGAGAGTCTAAATTTGCATATATTTCGAAACATGGATGCCTAAATTGTCGACTGAAAAACTGACATCATTATAATGAAGCCGAATAAAGCAATAAAAATGGCATGTCCCGTGTGAAAATTGATGCGCGTTAGCCTTGCGGGTCACCAATTTCTGTTTAATGAAAAAGCTTCTAGTGGCCGTGTATTCTGGTTTTCCTGAAAGCCAGTAGACTAGCATATTTAAATTTACATTCGTGCCAATATTATTGGCTCGAGTTCCATCACAGTACATCTGAATGACTATAGGAGATTCAAAAGTGATATGAAATGGCTGGTCGAGGCGTGTACGGGAGTGTTCACCTATGCCTTCGCGATAATATGTTGCCGCACACTTTAAAGTACGAGCATGGTGATCAACCGATATGCTTTTCTATAACTTCATTCCTAAATGCAAGCAGGAGTTCTGCCACTCCCGGTGGTTGTTGCCAGCGTGATCCCTCCCTATTTTCCCAACTGTCCATTGTATGGTTTGTTTTCATACCAAATATTCGCATAATAATCTGGGCGTGTTCGGCTAGCAATGAAATGTTTATTTCTCTCACGGTTAATATATAACGTAACCAGCAAGAAGGCACGCAGGGCAAAAACCTGCTTTGATGTAGCTTGAAGACCGTCCGGCGGCCGTCCATCACATGATAGTATCTCCAAAATAATTGAGAACTCGACCTACAGCTTCGTATAGGCAAAAGAGCTAATGGGTCGAACAGAACCGGGCCGGCCAACGCCTGGTACTTTCGGGCTCGGGCCAGGCCCAGACCTGAAAAATCGGCCCGTGCGAAAATATGATCAAATAGTCAGATAGTCTACTTCAGAGTGTCTGATGAGTATATTCCCATATGACTATGAAAGATTGAGTAAAACAGCTTAAGGCGTAACCTGCTTCCCTGTTCAAGCCAAAAGGATCCAGTCAAGTTCTTTTCCACTCCTACACATAGAAAGCGGTTGTATCTCCCCAGGACGAACAGTGTCGCGACGGATTGGATTTTTTCTAGTGCATTATTATGCAAAAAATTTATTATTGGGGTTTACCTGCCAAAACCATGAACTGATTATGAGGCACGCTGTAGTGGGGGACTCAGGATTTATTTAGACCAACTGGGGTTCTTTAACGTGCACCCAATGACGCATTAATACGCACATCAGAAAACGAATCCCAGGCAGGGCATGCCTACTTCAAAATTGGTAAAACTTATTTGATACGCTGATTCCTTTACGTTAATACGTACAATATTTTTCACACTTAAGGGAAAGCTCGGAGCGCTTTGCAAGGCGCTCCGAGTTTTCCCCTAAGTGTGAAACAGACTGTACATGTTTTAACCTTTGTTGCAAGATGTGAAGGGCACGCCCTGCATTTATAACTACAGTATTAACATGTTAGGACCAAGAACCATCCTCTGACAGCATAAGACCTAAATATTTCACTGATGAATTTTTTGGGCCACTTAACAAATACTTATATCTGATTTTGTTATATTTTTCTAGTGAAGCTAATGTGTACATAGTTATTTATGTTTAGGGGCATGATATTACTGACACACCATTTCTATATGCGCTTCAAGTCGGCCGCCAATGAAAAGGTCACCGCATATCCACGAAGTGACTGATGATGAGTTGGCAATGCGCCGGGGGATCATTCGGGTAACCGTGAATCCCCCGCGTATATATATATATATATATATATATATATATATATAAACTGTACATGCGTACAATATAAACAGCGCTTATATAGCCCTTGTGCACCGCAGCGTCCCTAGCGGTTTCCATGCAAACCAGAGCTACGGACGGACAACGGACGACGAGGGACAAGGCTCGGCCCTCAGGTGCATCGCCCCTAAAACACTGCCTCATTAGATGTCCTTGCACGCAGTACACAATAATTCACAAACATGGTATCTCTGTTTCGATGACATCAGAGATATTGTTAATAAAAACAAAACAAGAAATTCGGCAGTGGCATTTAAAACTGCTTACGTGTGAGCATACGAATAGTCCCTTTGGGGAAATGTTTTTCCGCACGTTCCGTGTCCGCGCAAACTCTCCCCTGCGTTCTAACAGCGCCTCGGTGAGGCCAAATGAAAACGCGCCAAGCGTCTGAGCGCACTCGCTTGCCCACGAGAACTGGAAGAAGCGCTCCGCGGCGTTTGATTGGACATTAATGCATTTGATTTCATTAGGTCATTTTATACACTAATGACGTGACGCCAGCTCCTACACCCAATGGCTGCGCCGTCATGTGCCTAACGACGCACGCACTACGCCACACTACGCTTAGTCAGCCGGATGGCTTCGACGTGACGTGCGCAATGACGCCCGCAAGGCCAATACCACCTAGATTAGTTATCTAGGTGGTGTTGGCTAAGCGCACCTTTAGTGCATCGCATCTGTTGAGCCGCTTTGGAGTCATTCTACTTCCTGACGAGCGTCCGAACGGACGCAGGATCATGTGCTTCAACGTAGCGGCGATAGCGGCCCTTGCTGGCCGCGGAAACAGGTTCACCTCCGAAGAAGACAAGGATTACGAGATCGTGCTGCCTGCTCTGCCCGCCGGTCGTGTTGTTTTAAACACGATGTTCCTGCGCGGCGATGTGAGGGTGAGGCCCTATAGAGTCGAAGATTTCAGGGACGCCCTCGCGGACGCTGGTGTGCTCCCTGACGCTGTGGCGTTGGGGGCATACCAGAATAACCGTGTGTGGGCGGTGACCTTCAACAGCGTGGAAGCTGCAAGGAAAGTGGCCGTCTTAAAGGAGCTGCAAGTGAAAGGTCGCCTTTGCATTGTTTTTGACCCTGAGGACCAAAAGTTTAAACTGCGTCTGCATTGGATGCCCCACGGCCTTCAAGACGACGACATCCGGTCTGCTTTCGCGGCGTTCGGGAAAGTGACCGACGACGCGGGAGCGTTGGCGCGTCCAAGGCATGAAAGAGAAGGGCTCGACGACGAGAACCGTGCTTCTCAAGGTGAAGGCAGGAATGAAGGTGGACGACCTGCCCCATCAGGTTCGAGTCGCCGGAGAGTTGGCCCTCGTTGTGGTGTCTGGGCAGGCGATGCAGTGCCTGCGTTGCCACGGCATGGGGCACGTTCGCCCTGACTGCAAGGTGCCCAGGTGTTCCAAGTGCAGGCGCTATGGGCACGCGGACGCGGACTACGTCCGTACCTACGCGTCCGCTACCGGGCTGGCAAAGGAGGCCGAGAACGTTGAACTCATGGACATGGCTGAAGCGGAAAATGCAGTGAGGGGAATCGACGTGGCGGGCAAGCAGGCGCTGAGCCGTGCTCCCTCAAGGGCTGCAGAAGATAGCGCCAACCTTTCCCTTTCCCTCAAGAACCACTTATCATCATCGGGACGTTGGACGCGTCAGCACCATCTGGCGGCAACGCCCGTGCTGGCGATGGTCCAGTGAGCCAACAACCATCCGGAGACTCTCCTGGGACAAGCGAAATGACGGGAAAGGACGAGGAGAGTGCACCAGTGCGTAAGATCGACGGGCCTAAGGACCCGACCAAGCCGCATCAAGACAAGAGCGGCGCCCACACGCCGACCAGCATCCCCACAGCTGTCAAGCGTCCCCACGACCAGACCAGCACTGACGGTGTATAGGCGATTGCGTCTGGCTACAGTGGCTAGAATGTAGTCTGGCGTTGAAGTCGAGTAAGAGAGAATAACATTTTATTGATTGGACAGGAGAGGGGTGTTGGGAGCGGGTGGGTGGGTCCCTATTCCGAGACTCCACTGGCCAGAGCTGCTCGCCGGGCTGGCCGAGTAGACCCCTCTGGGTCTCCAGGTCCGCGCCGGCGAGGATGGTCTCCCACTGCTCCCTATTTGTGAATTTGGACCCCAACAGGGGGAATTGAATTTTGGGGGCCTACTCGTGCATCCCCACGTTACGTGGGCGTTACGTTACTGGCTTCCCCCAGCACCATGGGCAGTGCCTTGGATAGGCCGTAGGCCAAATGGCATGCCACAGCCCGAGGTGCGGGTAGGTATTTGTCTGAATTAGTCTCAAATCCCGGGCATCCGCTCCGCTCAGACTCGGATAGGGCCCCGAGTATGTTCTGCGTTCCAGACGCTGATGCTCAAGGATGTCGCGTGGAGATGTCAAATGATCGAATCGGGGTTTCTCGGGCTGCACTCCCGCTCGGCAAGCCAATTCTCGAGCGAGAGCATCTGCCCTTTCATTGCCCGCAACCCCCACGTGGCCCGGGCACCAGATGACACTGTGCGTTTCCCGGAGCGTGTGACCTAGTATGCGTAGGGCACATGCCGGTACTCTGCCTTGCATGAACAGGCGACAAGCCACCTGTGAGTCCGTGAGGATCACAGAGGGCTGGCCGGCTGCATCTTTGGCCTTAATTGCCATTGCAACGGCGGCTGTCTCCGCCGTGCCTATGAATTTGCTCCTAATTGTCGCGCTAATTTGGAATTTCGATCGATCCATCGAGCTTGTGGCCACTATTACATGGCCACCTGGCCCCGGAGCTGCATCTGTGTACAGCGATTCAGAACAATTTCCAAATCTTTTTTGAAGTTGGTGTGCCCGAGCCTTGCGCCAGCCCTGGTGGTAAAAGGGGCTCATGTTTTTGGGAACTGGGGCCACTATGAGGTTTTCGCGTATCGCTCGAGGTAGAGCCACTAAGTCTTCCTCGCAGTAGTGCGGTCGCACGGGGTAGCCTAATGTTTCTAGCAGCTTTCTCCCGGTTGGGGATAAGTTTGGGCGCTCTCTTTGCGATATTAATACCGCTGCCTTAAGTTCTTCGAAGGTGTTGTACAACCCCAGTGCACATAGTTTAGCCGTGGAGGTGCTCATAGGGAGTCCGATGGCAGCTTTGTAGGCCGTTCGTATAAGGGCGTCTGTCTGCTCTAGACCCGTTTTACACAACTCCTGGTAAGGGAGGCTGTATGTAATGCGGCTGATGACGAAGGCGTGAACAAGTCTCAAAGTTTCGGCCTCGCTAAAGCCGCTACGATGCTTCGTCACTCTTCGTATAATTCTAGAGATTTGTTTGACTGCCGTTCGGAGAGTTCTGATTGTTTTATCTGCGCGCCTGTTACTTTGAAGGCGAAGGCCGAGTACGCGCATTGTTTGTGCCTCTTTGAGCTCTTCGCCATCGAGCCGGAGCGAGAATTGTGGTTTGCGGTACCCTCTGCCGTCAATTCTGATGAATTCAGATTTCTCCGGCGCGCAAGCCATACCGCCCTTTACTGCAAAGTGGTGTACTGTCTGTATTGCTTCTTGTAGCACGCTTTCTTTGTGCCCCAGGGATCCTTCTGTTACCCAAATCGTGATATCGTCTGCGTATAGAGCGAATTTTAGGTCCGGTATTTTTTCCAGTTCTTTAGCTAGCCTGTTCATGCCCATATTGAAGAGCAAAGGGGATAATATTGAACCCTGTGGGGTTCCACGATTGGGCATCTCGAGAGTTTCAGATCGGACTTCTCCTAGACCTATTGTGGCTTTGCGGCCCGTTAGGCAGGATCGAATGTAGTTATAGGTTTTTTCTCCGCACGCCGTACTGCTTAGTTCTTGCAGAATTAGGTCGTGTGCTATGGTGTCGAAGGCGCTTTTCAAATCTAATGCCACCACTACGTGTTCTGCCCCTGTTGGGATGTTGGTGATAACCTCGTCATGCAGTCTTAGGAATATGTCTTGCGTGGATAAATGCTGCCTAAAACCGTACATGCTGTCAGATAGGTAGTCGTTTTCTTCTAGGTGGTTAGTTAATCTATTTAGTATGACTTTTTCAAATAGTTTTCCTAGACATGAAGTGAGAGATATGGGCCGAAGGTTATACAGGCTGCGGGCTTTCCCGGCCTTTGGTATAAGAACTGTGGACGCTTCCTTCCATTGCGTCGGTAGTGTTCCCCTGTCCCAAACCTGCCGGTTAAAGTAGTCTGTGAGCTTTTCTAGATGCTCGTCGCTAAGGTTTCGTAGCATTGCGTAAGTTAGTTTGTCTGGACCGGGGGTGGTGTTCCGTCGTGCGGATTGCGCCGCTGCGCATAGTTCGGCCTTTGATATCGGAGCGTCTAGCGTCCCATTTGCGGGGCCATTGTACTTCCCTATGACTGGAGCCATGGTTACCGTGCCGATGTACTTTTCCCGAAGTAAGCTTATGAATGCTTCGTTCGAGCCCTTGAACTCCTCGGCGAGTGTTATTAGGGTCCTGTTGGTGACCGTTTTTGTATTCTCCGGCTCCAGCATGCTTCGCAGTATTGCCCATGTTTTGGCTGTCGTTAGTGTGCCTCTCATGGAGTCGCAAAACCGGACCCAGTTTTCGGCTTCCAGTTTCCTAGCATAGTCGTTCGCGTTTTCAGTAATTTCAGCTATTTTGATTCTCAGTTTCCGATTTAATCTCTGCCTTTTCCACCGTCTGGTGAGGCCCCTCCTGCAATCCCAAAGGTGCAGGAGATGGGTATCAATTACGGGGTTTTCCGTGGTAAGGGTGATTTGTTTAGAGGTGCGGGCGTGAGCCTCCCGAATGTGAGCGACCCACTCTTCCGCGTTATCTAGCCCGTTGTCGGGGAAGGGAATGTTTCGATAAACCGACCAATCCGTGATTGTTACTTTCCCGATGG
>NW_023606260.1:0-60001 GCF_013339745.2 Dermacentor silvarum
GCGGTTTAGTGCAGCTATTTTCTTTCGCAGTCTGCGATTAAGTCTTTGCGTTTTCCACCTGGTCGTGATGGAATTCTTTGCCTCTAATAGGTGTGCCAATCTCGCCTCCATCCTTTCCACGTTCAGTTCGGTTTGGACGACCCTCGTCGCGGTGCTAACCTCCTATTTGAGCCTTCGAAAGAGGCTGTCCAGGTCCGCGTATTCACTTGTGTCTTCCTTCCTTATTTTGCGAAAGGCGTCCCAGTCGGTGACCTTAAATTCTCTCGGTGGTGCCACCCTGATGGGGATCGTCACCGCCAGAATGTAGTGGTCGCTGCCGAGGTTCTCGTGCAGGTTGCGCCATTCGGCCCCTCGCACGTTTTTGACGAAGGTCAGGTCAGGCGTCGTATCCCGCGCCACCGACGTGGCTAGTCGAGTCGAATAGCGGGGGTCCGTCACCAGCTCTAGCGAGCATTTAGTGACTGCCACCAATAGCCGCTCTCCCTTGGGCATTGGCCTTGCGTAACCCCAGGCTTCGTGGGGCGCGTTAAAATCTCCAGCCACTATTAGTGGGGCCCCCCTGGCCATTGAGGTCGGGAGGCCCGAACGATGACGCCCTCCGGAGACGGAGCGGAGAACCCGCTGGGCAAGCTTGGTCGCCTTCGTTATTATCGATGCGAACGACTGTCTGTGGTCAGAGGGCGAGCTGTAGACGTTCACTACGAATACGCTGTTTTTCAGCCAACCGTTCGGTATGATTTCGATCGCGGTTGCTTCCGCTTTCACGTTGCCTAATTTCAAATCTCGTTCCTGGAAAGAGCATTTGTTCGCGACGAGGGTCGCCACTTCGCGTTTACCCTGTTCGAATTTCGACGAGCCGACCCGGTATCCGGGCAGGGTCGCCTCGCTACCCAAAGTTTCTCGTAAGATTATGACGTGCGGTTTGTCCGCCTGTGAGGCAAGGAACTGCAGCAGCGGAGCCTTGCGCTTTTTGAAGCTAGCGCAATTCCACTGCCACACGACCAGCTCTCTAGTTGAGTGGTTCGCCATGATTGACACCTTAGATTTGTTTAGCACCTGCAGGTGCCATGTGTGCTTCGATACGTGTCACTCTTGTCGCGAGCGCTACCATGCTTTCCACTAGTTGCTGGACCATTAGCTGCAAAGAGATAATCGACTGCTGAATTCCCAATAGGATGCTACTGGACTCGGGTTCCGCCAGGTTTCCCTCCTCCGTCAGAGGAGGGGCCCTGCGTTTGACCGAGCGAACCGGCTGCTCCCCTTGCGGTGTCGGTGTATTTTGCGACACCTGCTGCTGCTGTTGTTCGACTAGCTGGGGAGTGGAACCTTGTTTCCGAAACAATTCGAAATCCGCCCTCATTTGCTGAATCTCCGCCTTGAGGCGCGCGTTTTCTTCCGCAAGTAGAGCTATTCCTGTTATGCTTTGGCAATGCTACCTGCGTTACCTTTGGTTGTGGCTTCGGCAGCGGCTTTAGCTTGACCCGGTCTGCCCAGGTCGGCCCCTCTTGAATGCGTACTTGGGAGCGGGAGCGCCCCCTGGAGCGGGAGCGACCTCTCGATCGGCTGCGCTGTCGTCGTGTCGGCGTTGTCGAACGTCCCCGTCTGGGGGCGCTTGCCACGCTGGAATCGCGTGATCTGCTCTCCAGCCGTTGTGGCTGACTTTGCAGCTGCGGTTTCTTCGCCTTTCTGCGTCGGCGCCTCCTGCGCCGTACGACGTAAGGCACTTGGTATCGTTGCTTGCAGTTGCCGTCCGCCGTCCGGTGTGGGCCCCCGCAGAGGGCGCACTTGGGCGAGCACTGGTGGTCTTCGGCCGGGTCGTTGCCTCCGCAGCCGCGGCACCTCTTCTTGTCAGGATTTGTGCAGACGTCGACTCTGTGGCCCAAGTCACCACACCCGTAGCACACGTCATTCTGCCGCCTGTATAGCGTGCAGCGTATTAGGCTTACGCCACACATGACATAGTCCGGCACTTTCATGCCGTCGAAGAGCACTACCACCGTCGGGGTGGTTTTGATCCGCTTGGCCTCCAAGACCTTGGCATTTCTTTGGTTCACGATCATGGCCTGAAGCTGGGCCTCGTTGATTTCGGGGTCCACCCTCTGATGACCCCCTTGCACGTGTTGTCCGGCGCCGCAATGTATGCGGCCACTTTGAATGCGCCTTCTCTTAGGTGAAGCTGGTGAACTCCGGCGTTCGCGTTCTTCTCGGTCGGCGTGGACACGACGAGAATGTTCTGGATTGCGTTCGGGCAAACGATGTCTTCCTCGGTCTCGTTCGGCGTGAGCGAGGCCGCCATTGCTAGCGCTTGTGCTAGGCGAATTTGACTGACTTTTTTCACGTCGAGGCCGTCTCTCAGCCTCACTATGATGCGAATGTGATCCCTCGGTAGCCGGGGGAGCCTCGATGCGGCGACGAGGCGCTTGACCGCGCTCGGCGGGCGGGCCGTGCGGCTGTCCGCCCTTCGTCTCTGCTCGTTCCTCGTTGCCTCGGTCCGGAACGGTCGGTCCCGGTTTGGCCTTCTTGTTTCTGCCCATGGCCCTCGTCCAGCCCGGGCGATTCGCTTCTTCTCGGGAGATGTCCTCTCCCTCCACGACTGTCTCCATAGCGGGCATACTGCCGCGCACACGTACGAGCGAGGCCTGATCCTGCTCGCTCCTCACCGCCGACGCTAGGCCTACACTCTAATCTTGGTAACCTATAAGTATACCTATAAACATCAGTAACTAATAAAATAACGGTTACATCGTCAGTCCTTTTGATGTTTTCATTATTATTGCTCATGCTAAGGCTTACAATGATGAAACTGAGTGCGACGGGAGCTGTTTATTAGTTACATTGATCTGCTGCCAGCATGTAACCTCTATATTGTAACCTATAGAATTTTAAGTAACCTTTAACCGAGACCCGACGGAGACATTATTTAGGGAGTGGAAGTTCGCAATTTACACAGTATAACAAAGCGCAGGATAAGTAACCTGCATGCACACGTTGTTGATCCACTTGATAAGTATGTGTACGGGTGTTCAGTCGCAAATTTTGCATGGGAGCAAATTACTCATTGAGCCGGCAGAGCCACATATCGGAAGTATACGCCGCGGGAAAAGAATGTTCTGCAAGAATAATGACGATTCTTGCCGGAAGTACTATCACCGAATGAGCAAATATTATATACAATTAGCGCTTTTCACGGGCCCTACATGTGTCCTGCAGAAAGCTATCTCGTTGCCGCCGCATGCCGCTGCCGACACACGCCGCCGCAAGTGTTTTTCTTTGTTATGAGTCTCACATTCACGGATTGGAGAGCACTTTTGACGTATGTTTAGTTTATCTCGTGGCAAAATAATGCTCCTCTGGCACTTCTGCCTTCTTCATGAGGCGAGGAAAAAGAAGCATGATTATTATTATATGGTGGGAACCTGGAAGGCCCTTTTGCCGTGTTTACTCAGTGCGAATTTGCTTGGGCGCATTCATGGAGCAAGCTCAATCGCAGACTGATGTACCAACGTTTTCCTCATATTACAACCATCTAGAGCAATGCGTCGTTGCCTAGAAAGCGCCCAAAGAATTTAGTGAGTGTTGCCCCAACGGAACGTATCTTAATTGAGCATTTTTAGCAAACCATCTCTGCAGCCGAGGTGCGAAATCGATGCAAACAAAATGCAATCATTAAAAGGCTTGGCACGTTTCTCCCATTATTGATTGTGCACTCAGCACCGGTACGAGTAAACGTGTGCAACACGCCACATTTCGCTATATTGTACAGCAGCAACACGGTTGGTCCAACGGGCCAGTGCATGTCGCGCAGCAAACCCAGCACGGAAAAGCCGCATACAGCCACTCCACTACCGCGGAGCCGTGTAGACTGATGAAAGATACAGTTGTCTGAAGTTCTACCCCCATGAAGGCAATAAAGAATGATTGTGTTCAATGCGGCAACATTGTTTCTAAGAGCGCACTATGTCCATAAATTTGTGTTTTTGTTTTACCCTCAACGAACCCGTTTTTGTTTGAATATGTGCCGCCGGATCTGAATGTCCGAATCGTGCTTCAGTTACTGTACTTCACTGCAGAAGCAGCGGCCATGTTCTTATGCCATCTCTCCGCGTTTCCTTATATAGTTCCAGCATTGCATGACGGGACGTAGATGCAAACATGGCGTTGTGAGCTGTGCATGTGTGTTTCGTTGCTGTTTTCGCGCCAATTTTGTCGGAGACAATGGCATTGACAAACCGGGACTTATTTGGGAAGGCGCGCGGTCGCTGCAAGGAGTCATTTTGTGACTGTGAGCGATACAGTGTTCTGAGGTCGGCGAACATTCGCTGTGACTACTGTGATCACTGCCCCGGATCGCATGGAAAATTAGACGAACTCGGTAAGTGTTCTTGCATTGTGCTGGTTTGTCTGTATTCGGTATATAACTAGGCTGCAGCTTTTCTTTCATTAGAGGGGAAGGACGTGAAAAAGAGAAAGCAAAGGGGTAAGCAGCGATTTGCGCGGAAACGCATCCGTGTTATGCTAAAAAAAAAAGCTTTAAGGCTCGTTCACGTTACCGGCACGGCAGCCCGCTGCGCGTTAGCGGGCCGCCGTTCGATGGCGGCTTTCCTCGCGAACGGCGAGATTTACTTGCCGTAGAGAGGATCTGACCATAGGATGTGACCGGGACCCATTTGTGCGGCAGCCGTACAGCGAAGTGATCAATCAGCGACCGAGGAGTGGTCCTTCTGGCAACGACGGCAGCCTATATACCGCTGCTCATCGTTCGGCGGCGCCGATATCGTCGCTAGGCCTTTTCCGGTTCACCTCAAAGCTAAAGCTGATGGCGCTTCGGAATGAATCACCGACGCTCGCAAGCCGCAATATTTCATACCGTTGCTGTCGCTCTTCGCAATAATTATAGACAATGCAGAAAATACGCTAATATTAGCGGCGCCGTCGGCAGCGATGCGAGCACAGCCGCGCCCGTCGTCTCCCGTCGGTAAGCCGTGCAGTGCAGCTGAGCTGGACAGGTATCGGAGCTCTCGTTCGTGTTTAACGTTTGACAGTGGATATCGTTTTTCGTAACGTGTACAATGTATGCATCACTTTACGTAGTGGAAATTATTTTGCGGGGATTTGCGTGGAACAGAAGCTGCAGCCGATGTTTGCGTTGCCGGTGACGGGGGCGCGCAGGTTCGCGGTCGTCGACTGGCCCGTCGGTCGGGCGGCGGCAAGGTGGCTTTGGCGGCGGCCGGGGCCCCGGCCGAATTTCCGTCTACAATTGGACACCTCTCGCGCGGCAGACGTTCTACGGCACTGGAGGCCGGTTTGCCGTTA
Source organism: Dermacentor silvarum (assembly GCF_013339745.2). Classification (NCBI taxonomy): domain Eukaryota; kingdom Metazoa; phylum Arthropoda; class Arachnida; order Ixodida; family Ixodidae; genus Dermacentor; species Dermacentor silvarum. The sequence continues at coordinate 5,314 of NW_023606260.1, forward strand.
AGGGATATTTACCGCTAACGTGAACGTGCCTTTACTTGATTTTACTCTCAAGTGGCTTGCACGCGGTGTTGCCGATCGCTGCCTGTGGCGTTCGCTTTTAATGCGTGAGCATTGTTCGGCTACTTCCCCAACAAATATGTCCGTAACTTAACGCCTTTCCCATAGGAATACACAGAGCTTCATAGGAAATACATAGGATACATACAGGGTGTTTTTTTAGCTGCTCCAAATTTTTTAAGTTAGAAAAATATAAATATTGGTCACGTTATGTTTACCATTCGAGTGTACGGATTGGCGGCCTCTAGATACAGAGCAATTTCCGCACTTACGTGCGTAATTAGCGAAGTTACGATAAGTAACTTTCTAATTATGAACAATAGGTCGCTACAGCAAATGAGTACTTTGGGGCCCGTCCTCGACACTACCTATCCCTATGATCAAATTTGGAATAGCGGAGTTCATGTGGGAGCTACGCGAACAATTATTTCCCCTTGGCAGGCTCCTTGAAACCGAAACTGGCCACGAAAAGAGCGTCTGTGTCGTCGATGTCGCCGCCCCCCAGCCTTTCGTCACGTCTCCGAAGTCAGCGCTGGTCCGGCACCGCGAGCAGCTTGCGTTAGCTCTTTGCTGTCTGCGGCGTTCGCAGTCGACGCTACAGACTGATATGACGTTGTGCCTGCAGTATCTAAAAGCCCAAGGAGCGGGGTTGGCGCTACAGCGCAACGTGGCGCCCGAAGGAATGACGAAGTAAATTGGCGGCCCGCGGGCATTGAAGCGCCAGGCCAACGCCGCGGACAGCAAAGAGATTACGCAACCTGCTCGCGCGGCCGGACCGGCGCTGACTTCGGAGACGTGACGAAAGGCTGGGGGGCGGCGACATCGACGACACAGACGCTCTTTTCGCGGCCAGTTTCGGTTTCAAGGAGCCTGCCAAGGGGAAATAATTGTTCGCGTAGCTCCCACATGAACTCCGCTATTCCAAATTTGATCATTGGGATAGGTAGTGTCGAGGACGGGCCCCAAAGTACTCATTTGCTGTAGCCACCTATTGTTGATAATTAGAAAGTTAATTATCGTAACTTCGCTAATTACGCACGTAAGTGCGGAAACTGCTCTGTATCTAGAGGCCGCCAATCCGTACACTCGAATGGTAAACATAACGTGACCAAGATTTATATTTCTAATTTAAAAAGTTTGGTGAAGCTAAAAAAAAACACCCTGTATAGTGGTATATAGTAAATAACGACTCATGCACACAACCTACAAAGCATGTCGGGGCTCGAACCCTCAACCTTCCAAGTACGCAGGCTGTCGAACCCTTGACCTCCGAAGCAGATAAAAACTGGTACCCCAAACCTTCCAAGCATGCAGGGTATCGAACTCTCGACCTCCGATGCATATAGTGTTTGAACCCCAATATTTTCCGTGTGGCGTATTGAACCAATGGTCAGTACTGATTAAGCAAAGCTCAAGTGATGGTCAGTTGTAGTCAAGCGATGGTCAGTAGTGCACAATGAAGATGAGCAAGTGGCACCATGCTTCCAAATGCCTAAACTCCAGTGAAGTTCCTACAGAATTCTTTTTAGTTGAGTTGTACGGATGCGCGTCATTTTGCAAAATCGCAGAACGTCGCCCTTTTATTATATTGGTTTATTTGTATTGCAGTACAATAACTTTTTGCAGATGGTAGGTAAATTCATGACCGTAACATTGTATATTACCATGGGCATGCTATTGTAATCACTTGGACGCTTACAAAACATGTTAACAAAAGCTTTGTTGACAAAGTAATTGTGCTTATGAATACCTGTAAAATCCTATACCAGCGTACTAACCACACTTCTGCATTATATTCTAATTGCCTTGCATGTAGTGCTCACAGATTGAAATGCGACATTGCGAGCTTGTGGCCGCCGGTACTTGCAGCGCAACCCCTGGAAAGAACACGTTGCGTTGTGGTATTTACCATGAGAGTGAGCGTGGTTTGAGCGTAGGCTTACTGCTTCCGGTTGCCAATGAGCGGGACTGTGGTTTTCCGCAGCGCCAACGTACAGTGTAGCGGTATACCGCAATGCAAGATCTTGCTTCCACAGGCAACGCTGCATACATGAGCGGCCATGCGCTTGCAGTGTCGCATTTTAATCCGTGAGCACTGTACATGCCCTTCTGTGTGAAGAAATAAGCAGATAAATTTAATGTTTGACAGGGTCTGTGGAACCAGCTGTAGCTGGTAATGATGTTTCTAATGTGCCAAACTCCAGCCAAGCGGTGACTATCGATACCAGTGAGTATATGAAGCCAATTTTGTCCAAAATAAATATATACTTATACACATAGAAAAGCTGTTTCCTGTGTGTTTTACAGCATCTGTTATAATAGGCAACGTTCATGCTTTTTGGGCTGAGCAGTGTTTCTACAGGCTGATTTCAGTGGGTCTGGCATTTAATGAAAAAGTGAACGTGCGATACGACTCTGAGCATCGTCGATAACTTGGATTTCATAGTGCACATTAAGCAAGCATTGAATGACAATACTTAGTTGCCTAATAATGTAAATTTCATTTACATTTTATAATGTTTATTTGCGGGCCACGTTTTGCTGAGATAATTGGAGCGCAGTCCTAGTGCAAGCTAGATCCGAGGTTCAATATCGGCTGTGAAAGCTTACTGGCCGCAGCAGACATGCCATCGGCGTTTTTTTTTGCACTCAGTTTTGGCTTACAGGCACGCCTAACAGAACGCTTACTAGGCACCTGGCACCCAGTATGAAAGTTATAGCTGAAATTTAACCATTGGGCCAGCATGTGATGGGACTATATATGTTGAAATGCTCTAAACACAGAAAAAAAGTGAGCAGTTTATTACTAGTTCCATTTTTAATTCTTGCTTAGTGTCCGCAATGCTCCTGAATTTATCAGCGATGCTTGGAAATTCTTGAAAGCATCCTGAATTCTTGACAAAATTTGAGTCCCATTAAAAACACTGTATATCACCAACGTGCTGCCGCCAAGATTCTCGGGGAGCAGTCGCTCGTAGCAGAATGTGGGATAAGGTGGCACTGTCTTTCGGAATTACTGGAAACAAATATGTTAAACTTCCGAAATTCTCCCGAGGCGTTTTACAAGTAAAAATCGTTACAGAAAGAAATTGTATAGTACACAGTGACCTCAAAGTATTAAAAAAATGCTGTAATGTCGATCAGAAGGGCTGTCGCAACGTCGTATACAGTTGCTGCTGGTATGTCGCATTTTTGGTTTCCATATGCTCACAATCTCTTACGAGTAACTGATGTTGGTATTTTCTTGCCTTACTATAGTGACCACACAAGGGACATATGATGCAAAAACAGAAAATCACAGTGGTTCTTGGGAAGAACATAATGGTTAGTGCACTAGAAATTTATACCCAAATCTTTGCTCTGTCTTTGGTGTTTAATGAAGCATGAATTCTGAAATTTTCTTCAGGTCAGGTTGCTCATGGTGTGCGGGGCCACTACGAGATGGCAAATTCCTCGCTACCTGGTTGCTCAAAAGGTTGGACAGCTGTCAAATATAAACATGTATTATCACTCACTGTCAAATTTTCTTTCAGACAGCACTCCTTGGACTGGGGACTGGCATGTTCGCGGCACAGATGCTACTGAAGCTTCTGAACCACAAGATTCTGGAGGAAACTGTGGTATGAATATGGAAATATCTTGACTAGTTCTTACTGTGTGAATGCAATGGCAGATGGGTTAAACTGAAAATAACTTAAACATATTTTTCTGATGATATATATATTTTAGAAATGCCTCACTGTTTAAGTTAGTTCAATTTTTGTTTGTTAGAACTCCTGCTTTGGCTCACCTCAAAGTTTTCTGATTGCTGTTCAACAAGTGAGCAATATGCTTGTTTGTTGTACAGTTTGTTGCTGTTTACTGTGTCCTAGTGCTGTGCTGTTGTTGGACATATGCACCACTTTCCAGTCTTGATGTATGTTATATGACTCCATATAAAAGGGAGCGGGGTAGTGTGCTCTTAGTGGACAGGTATGAATTTTGAAGAAAGCTTGAGGGTTAGCCTACCTCAACAACCTAATGGTTTGATGCGCCAAGTATACTTGATGCATTAAATTTGCTGACGTTTAATTAAATGTAGCTGTACCTGGCTCTTTAGTGATATTTGTTATTCTTAATCAGTAAACTGGCGCTTTATCCATATTTTTAACATGTACGTATTGTTACATTTTGTTCAAGTAGTCTGAAACCAGCATATGCATTTAAATAACCTACTTTGTTGTTTACAGCAAATGCAGACTTATGTACCACAGCTCCTGGTGAAACAGTTGAGAGCAGCAGCTTACAACGCGCCAATGACTTGTCCCTTCTGCCTACAAGAAGCACAAATGATCCGTCGCTGCTGCCTAATACAAGCACCAGGGACCTGTCCTTGCTGCCTTCGAGAAGCGCCAATGACCTGTCCTTGCCACCTACAAGAAGCACCAATGATCTGCCACTGCTACCTACGAAAAGCCAGGTTAGGAAGCACGTCTGCAGTGCGTGCCAATTCACCACAAGATACCTCTATGGCTTTCTACGTCACACGAAATATGTACACATGAACAAAGTCACACTAAAATGTACCATATGTCACATGCGGTATGCCCACGTGAAACACTACAAGGATCACATAGAAAAATCTTGCTCATCATCTGCTGTTGATAACAGATTAATACCTGTAAATACGCTTGACTTGGAAATGTCTAGTACTCAGGCTAGTAGCCAGTCTTTGTGTGCCTCATACGTGATGGATGCGAAAACTAGTTCAGTTAATCAATTGACCGTCGAGGCTAACACAGACATTAGTACTGCAGAGACACAGGCTTCAAGCCCTCAATTGATTACCAAACTGTCATGCTTGGCTCGGCAACTGGAGTCACAACATCGCTGTACGAAAGTAGCTGTAGACGCAGTAGTACATGGAGTTGCAAATATCTTGGCAGCTGCCGGCGTTGCGCTTGATGTTTCAGCTCTTCATAATTCCAGTGCAAGGAAGGCACTTTATTGTTCCGAAGGAATATATGTGGCTCCAGTAGAGGTAACTCTTGATTGTGGGAGTAAAGGCTATATTATTCCTCTTAAAAGCCTGCTTGAAAATCTGCTGCACCACCCATATTTTCTCCATTGCTTCAAGTCCAAATTGGACATCTCAAGCAGTGACCTCCTCAAGGATTTCACTGATGGCACGAGATTTCAGACACATCCCGTTGGCAGTTCCCATGATGAAAATTTAATTGTGATGTTACTTTACTGTGACGATATCGAGTTGGCCAATCCGATTGGCATGAAAAGAGGCTCTAGAGGTAAACTAACAGTTTTTTATGTGTCATTTGTAAATATTAAGGCATCGGAGAGGTCGAAACTGAGTAATATTTTTTTACTGGCTGTAGGAAACTCAAAGGACTTGAAGTCAATGGATGCAAAGGCAAAGCTCCTTAGTGACTTTTTTTCTACTGTGAATAAGCTACAAACTGGCTGTGACCTTCAAACAATGCATAGCAAAGAAACATTTTTTGGGTACCTGTTGGCATACTCTGGAGACTCCCTGGCATGCCACAACATAGCAGGATTCAAGGAATCTTTCAGCAAGAATGTCCGCTTCGCATGTAGGACTTGTATGGTTGCAACATCTGAATTTTCTCGCTTCCACTATGAGATAGAGTGTTCTTTGCGTACCCAGTGTCAATATGAAAAGCAGTTGTTGCAACTTGAAAAATCGGATTCAAAGAAAAGCTTCACTGAGCATTCAGCACAATGTGGTATCAATTCTAGGTCTGTGCTGTCCAAAATCAACCACTTCTCGATCTTGACAGACCTGCTTTATGATCCGATGCATGTCCTGCTAGAAGGGGTTGTTCCGTTTGAACTGCAACTCTTTGCAAAATTCATTGTGAGAGAAGCTTCATGGATCAGTTTAAGCCAACTCAATGCTGCCCTGTCTCAATTTTCTTTCCACAAGTTTGTGAGCAAAAGTGACTATCCCAGGCCTTTTGAATCTGATTTCAGTTTTCCTTCTTCAGCAAGTTCTACTTATGTACTTATGCTGCATTTTTTGTTCATAATAGATAATTTTGTGCCCAGAAACAATGTGCAAGAGCCACACTGTGAGTGTTTTTTGTTGTTGTGCATAATCACGCAGCTGTTACTTTCTCCTGTGTTATCTCCTGATGTGCTTTGGGATGTTGAGCACCTTATTGCACGTCATAATGAACTTATTGTGAGGCTGTATGGCTCAGATGCATTTAAGCCGAAGCACCACATGCTGCTGCACATGAGCACACAGATAAGACGCTTTGGTCCTTCTCATCATCACTGGACAATGCGTTTTGAAGGCAAAAATGCCCTTCCAAAATCCAAGAAATTCTGGAATTTCAAAAACATTCCCTTATCAGTTGCTGACTTTTTTCAAACGCAAATGTCCAGTGATCTTTGGGAAGCACCAGGTCACCCTAAACTTAAAGAAGCTCAACGTGGCATGCCAGATGTTGGAATGCCATTCATCCTGACGTCTGATTTCCTACATTGTGGTTTAGAGACCAGGAACATTGGCGAAGTAGCTTCTTCTGTATCGTATGCCAATGTTGCTAATGTAAAGATCTCCATTTCTGATGTTGTTGTGTTTTCAAGAAGTGATGGTCCACTGTTTGGAGAGGTACAGGCAATTGTATCCTGGTGCAGCAACATTTTTTTTGTTGTGCATGTGCTTGTTCAAGCCAGATACGCAAAGCATGTAAATGCCTTTGTTTTGCTGAAGACAACGCATACAATGGCAATGAGGTCTGAATCGCTGTTGTACCCATGGCCCCTGTTTGTGTACTCAAAGGATGACAATATTTATGGGATCACAAAGTGTCTCCATGAGTGTCCTCTCTGAATAAAGTTGTCATTTTTTCAACATTGGTGTAAAGCCCACCAAGCCCAGAGAATGTTTTTATTATATATGTGCAGTGGTGTCTTACAATGAAGTACTGTTCTTATTCCAGGAATTCTTTGAGTGGCTTCTTGAGAACTTGCCTACATTTTCTCCGTGTGTGCAACCGCTCCTTGAGGGGAAAGTGCTTTCACAAAGACAGCACAAACAGCTATGTCGCCAGCTCCGGACAGAAATCGCACTCTTCTTAGAGTGAGTTTTTCCTTCCTCAAGAACACTAAACCATCCCTTATATCATTCACCAGCTTTTCATGCAAAAGCAATTCTTTGCTGTTTGATGCGGAAATAGAATGAGTGCTTCAAAACATTATTTTTGCTGAACTATCTGCAGTGAGAATGATATAATCACCAGCAGCAACACTGCCCAATGTCGTTGGATGTACAAGGCCCTTGGAGATGCTCTTGTAAAGATGTACCCACACCTGATGTGGGATGAACCAAAGCCTGAAAGCCGGCTGCAGAAAACAAGAAGCCAGGTTTACGTGAGTCAGTGCTTATGTTTATAACAGGTAATGAGTGTGCAATAGATTGAAAGCATTGTATGCTGGGTCTTGACTCTACTGAATTCAGAAGCCAAATATTCAATCATGTCAAGGAAGTTGTCCAGCTTTGTCCTATACAAATAACAGGCGGCACATTTGCTTCTATATATAGGCATTCTTTGAAGGATTGAGCATTTGTACATTTGAATGCTGTCTTTTTGTAGAGTGCGTTCATAAGGAGGCTGTCAGTGGCAAGAAAGGTCCGGAAGCACCGGGCAAGGAAAAGTGCTGTATTAGTTGTGTCGCCGGCACCCCGAGCAACTATCACAAATGAGAACGCTGCTTCTGAACTACAGGTTTGTTCCTTAACATCTTTAATCAGCATTAGAAGCAACATTATGCCAAGTCTATTTCTCTGTATACATTCTGGCCAGAGAGGGGCGCTGCCATTTATGCCTATAATTAAATTCCTTCCAGGCCCTAAGCTCTTCAAGTATGAGTGCTGCATCACTTGATATGCAAAGAATGAGAATCCTGCTGACGGTGACGCTCCCAGACCGCCGCAATACACACATGGACCCTCTCCCACAGTACTTTTTGGTGGAGGAAATAGTAAGTTAACATTACTAATATTTTAAGGTTGTGTGAAGACAAAACATAGTTGAATGATAGAAGTCAGGTGGAGATTGGATGAGAGTGTTTTAGCTAAAAAGCCAACATTCCTTATGGGGACTTGCATAGCGCAGGCAAATTTCTGACTTAAAACGTGAGCTCTTTAGATTATGCACGCCTGTTCAACCTATAGTCTGTTACTAATGTTACTTTATGGGCTGAATATCATAAAAGCTGCTGCAGATTTGTTTCTTTGAAGAAAACTTATTGCAGGTTGTAGTGCTTATTTCGTGAAATGCCACACATGACACATGAAGCAATCATTATGCAAATGTTATTGACATAAGTTAAAACTTTGAGTTCAGCTGACAGAACAGGAAATGTAGCAGGAATAAAAGCATGTGAGCCTAAAGAAAACAGAAAAGCAAATAGGTTAGCAGCGTTCACTGAACGCACGTACTTGGCAGTCTGTCAGGAATTTTTTTTGAAATGTGCAAGAATGTCATCTTGAAAACTTTAAAGTAAGTTTAGAAAATGCATTCATTAAAATCGGCCAGTAAACATGATAGTAGTTTTAATGGTGAACAATCTCAAGTTGTTCTCAGCGAATGAGCCAGTGCACCTAATTATTAAGTGTTATCATCTCTACAGCTTATTTTTATGATGTCAAACATTGTTTATTATTTGAAGCCCATTTCGCGAACACTTATTCATCCTAACTTTCTAAATTTCTGTGTTGCAGCTGTGCATTGAGGTGGAACTTCGGTTTGGATCGAAGATAACAGAACTTGAGAACAAACTTGCTGCTGTGGTGCGAGTCTTCTCGGAAAATGAAGAACGGGAATGCACGCTGGTAGATGTTATGAAGCACATACAAGGCAATGTTGGGCACAGTCTCATATGTGAGGTAGGTGGACATGCTCTCTTGAACACTTTGCTGCTCAAATCCTCTTATAGATGTGTGAACAGGGTTCGTTGCGAGACTGAAAAACCTAGTTCAAAATATTTGCATCTCTAGCTGGCTAACACTTCTAAAGTGTGATGTACGTTATTGTGTGGTTGGGATCTGTTTTTATGTGCCTCTGCTTGTTTAAAATACATTTAATAAAGTACTTAGGGGCAGTATCATCAATAAAATAATATTGGGGCTTTGAATTAGCAAGGATAGCACTAAGCCACGAATGAAGTCCCTTCTCTGCTTTGCACAGCAGTATAGATTTTTATCCTTAGATAAACCTGCCTACTTTTGTGTTTCTTGCAATGTTTGCAATGATTCAGGGTTTATTGAGCAGATTGACTTGGGAGTAGGAAAGTATTGTAGCAGGTCAAGTAGCGCGCTTTTAAAAGGACGAACTGACTGGCATGTGAGATCCATTGTAGAGAATTGAGGACGAAATAGGATTGAACGTCAGATGATTATCTCATTTGGCTGAGAGCGTCGTGCCGGAACGCGCTGTTCGTCTTTAGAATAATATTCAATTAGTCTCAGTGATATGCACTTTGTGCCCTAAGCAGGCGAGTTTCTTGTGCTGCATATAAGTGGCCACAAAGGGCTGCAGCGTGGACATTCCGTGTCTTGTGGTGGGGCATCCAGGTGCCCATAGGCATATTTACCATGGGATAGGGGGAGCACTTGCCCCTCCACATTCAAAAGAGGGAGGATAAGCCCCCCCCCCCCTCCACCCACTTTTTATTTGGTCATTGTTGGCAGGCATAAAATGAAATAAGCTTGGACAAAACAGGGTAAATTGTAGATTATTGGAGATGCTTTCGTCCTGCAGTGGACATAGCATATGCTGATGATGAGGACGATTGGCAGCACATTGGCAAATTCAACAATTCAGGCTAACTTTTCTTTCAGCGTAGCAATTATGTAATTAACGGACCTTTATTACACATTCCGTCCTTGAACTGCAGTGAGCATTGCCTTTCATTCCCCACCACAACGCATAACAGGTTCTGTCGGTGCAAGCCAGCATTGCCAAGGAGGCTACCGCTGCACAGACCTCTCCTCATAGCAAGAGTAGAACTTGTTGCTGGGCGAGTTGGTTGACATGTGAGGAAAGCATGGTTGCGCGAACTGGAAAAGAAAGTCTTGGAAAGGAAAGTAGGAAACGATAGGTCAAGCGCTGAACTTCCACTGTTTTATTCTTACAGCAGAGCAAGATGGATTTAACAAATGCGCATGCGTGTTTTAGTGTCGTGTAAGGCGATTACAGTGACGTTTTTAACAGCTGCATCTCGTCAAACAGAAAAACGGACGTATCACTAATACAACTCGTGCCTCTCTTTTTTATGTGGCACGCCTCCAAAAGTTCTCTAGCTAACGTATCACCACTCTTGCCAATTATCTTAATGTCACGCATTAGTGGCTCACATGTGCCGGCCAGGTCGCGCAGGTCGCGGTCAAATGACGCCTTTGAACGACGACCTGTATTTCAGCGACAGGGAATATGCATTGGTTCCTGCGTCGCACGCGTGATCCGTGACATTTTCCTGGCGTGACCGCGACGTGTACTGTTCCTTTGACGATAGGTTCTACCTTAAGGCTTTTAGATACGTTGATGATTTTTAATTTGTTTGAAAAGCAACCATGATTTTACCGTTGACCAGTGTATTAACGAAGTTTTACGTGATTTTAGGCTACATAGGAAGGGCATGCTATTTACACATGAACTCCCTTCCCATGGCAGTTTTTAGATCTGATTTTAGTTTTTGACAAAAACCACGTCTGTTGGCGGTATAGCCCCCGTGCACAGAAGGAATTGCTGCCATACGATTCGGCACATTCGAAGTTAGTAAAAAGAGGAATAGCCACTCTATGCCTTGAGTCTGCTCTCATGAAGTCATGCTCTCATGCGATGCAGGCTAGCTTTGACAACCAATTGGCGAGGCTACAGACAGCTAGCTACCAAGCTTGGTCGTAGGGGCCATCTTAAAAACATTGCTCCAGAAGGCGAAGGGCAAAAAGCATATGCCTAACCCTAACCAAAAAGGATGGAAGCCCGCAGTGGTGCCATATGTCCAGAAACTTCCCACAATTTGAAGAAAGTCGCAAGTAGGTTTAGTGTACGTGTTTTCTCAGCGCCACGCAAGTTGGCTAGACTGTGGCCACGCATTAGCCGCGTTGACAAAAAAAGTCAGGGTGCCAGAAAAACCACACCAGACCTTACGTGAAATGTGCGACTGGCGTTATTATGAGATACCGCTGAAATATGGGAAATCCTACGTGGGCCAAACGGGGAGAATGAATTGTCAATCATGAACAGAGGTAATGCGCACTTACCTGCGCATTGGGCCGGCACATGTGAGCCACTACTGCGTGACATTAAGATAATTGGCAAGAGTGGTGATACGTTAGCTGGAGAACTTTTGGAGGCCTATCACAAAAAAAAGAGAGGCACAAGTTGCATTAGTGATACGTCCGTTTTTCTGTTTGATGAGATGCAGCTGTTAAAAACGTCACTGTAATCGCCTTACACGACACTAAAACACGCATGCGCATTTGTTAAATCCATCTTGCTCTGCTGTAGGAATAAAACAGTTAAGTTCAGCGCCTGACCTATCGTTTCCTACTTTTCTTTTGAAGTCTTTCTTTTCCGGTTCCCGCAACCATGCTTTCCTCTTCATAGCAAGTTTGAGCTTGTACTACTTGCATAGGTGTATTCACCAGGGCCGGGGGAAAGGGGGACCATACTTTCTCCCCTACACTTCTGAAAGCGGGCATTGTCGGCTGCATGCATGCAGTCGAGTGCAGTAAAAATCTGGTGTGGTTGAGATGCATCTCTGCTAAAAAGAATCCAGACGTAGACCAAAGTGAACACAATATTTCAGAATAAGCTGAGGTGTGCTCGTACAATGCAGGTGTCCCGAGAAATGAAAGGAATTTGAATTAGTACAACTGCAACAACGTTGAAACCAAACGACAGAAATATCTCAATTGATGCACTGTAATTTAGTTCATGCATATATAATGGATTTTATTGTATATTCAAGGTTCATCTTTCTATTATACTTGAACTCGGTATGAAAATTTCACTGCTTGAACAGCCCTGCTTTTTTACAATTCTCTTCAGCTTTCAGATGCAATCATGTGTCCTAATGTGTATCAAATGAAATTGATCTAATTGGCTTCTATAGTGAATTTGTTGCTTAGGCTTTCTTGCTAGTAATGTTCGTGTGGACAAATAGTTTATTGTAGTGACGTCAGTATAGTGAACGTGAGTGCGTGTAAAGAAAAAAGAAAGTGCGACATACGTTTTGGCTGGTGGACCAGCCTTTGTCAAAGCGAAACGTTGGGAAAATGCACTGTGCAATAACAGTGTGCGGCGTACTATCTTTTTTAGTTAATATACTACCAGTGTCAGCGCGATATATATATAGTGTTTGTTATGCCATAGCTGGTGCCCGTATGGGGTTTAGACCTATGCCGTGGGAGAACTTGTGCATTGTCTCGCTTGTTGTGCGACCTCTTGCCTTTCACTTACGAGCATAAAGGTCTACAGATTTCGGAAGATAAATAAGTTCTGCTTATATCCTGGGCTAAATATGATTTTTTTAAATATATAGGAAGGCAATTTATTCATTCTTTTTGTGCAGATATTTCTTCCATGAAAACTTTGGTAAGAGATGCGAACTTTTAAGAGAACAATACAGGGGAATTGGCTCAGCCTATACACTAGGCTACAGATGCAAGTTTTCATCATTAGTTGTCAGTTAATTGGGAAATCCAAACTACTAAGGCACAATCAATGTATGTTGACTGTGAGTAACACACCGGTCTGGTTTACTAGTGCCAGCATTCCTAGCTGACTTCTCTCCTTTTGCCCTTGTTCGTACATCTGTTTGCTTTATTATGTGGGGAAATGAGGCATGCATGCCGTGCTCTAAACTACATAAATAAATTTTGGGCAGTGGTTTATGTCATCTGTAATTTCTTTCCATAGATGGCATTGCCAGCTGAGGACCTCCAAGTAACAGCACCCCACATTTACTGCACTCCTGAGAAGATTTGTGTTTTTGCTGGCAGCCAAGCCGAACTGATAACAGTCTCCAAGTCTGGATTAGGACGGGCACTTATTTTTTGCCTTTTGACTTACTATATTAAGAACTTAGAATATCCATTTGCATTTTTCCAAATGCTTGCTCTCGTGCAAAAAGTTGTGCTGCCAGGAGACAAGCTTGTGAAAGGACTGCTTTCTCCTCGTCTGAAGCGTCTCTGTGCGCTCTTAAGCAAGAAAAATGTAATCTAGACTTTCCATGTTTTTTACCAACTGTGAGGGGAAAGAAAAAAACAACAAACAGTAGAACCCCACTGATACGTTTTTCACGGGACCCTAAAAAGTAAATGTAAGAGCCGGGAAACGCAAGAGCCGAGAAACAGGAAAAATTGAGAAATGAGAGTAGTGTTGAATTGCACACAATATTATTTTAATTCTTACATTTGAAAAAAAAGTCATAGCCCGAACGCCGAAGCATCGATTGCGATAGCAAATTAGTAGACAGCTATACAAAGTAAGGATAGTAGTTTTATCGGCAGTATAAACTTGTAAACATTTACTTATTACCTATATTAACAACCATGGTGTCAGCGCCCACAACAAACATGAAAACATCACACTCGATGAGCGTGGACACGCGCTGTCAAACGCTGGCGTGAAGAAGCGCTGCTGCAGCAGCGAGCGAAGTGACCTTTGTGCTGTTGTCTATCGCTTCAACGCAAACCGAGCGCCGAGAACACGCACAAAGCTACAAGCCGCTGACGCACCTACACTGCCTAGACTCTGTCGTCTGCTACCCTCGCAGGCTTTTACTCGTGCGGCGACGGCGTTATTGCCCTTGGACTTTATACGGAGCATCTATATATGCGCCAAAACCAATTTGAGGGCCACAACGCGTCATAGACAGCATCTTTTGATAGCAAATATGGATCTCAAAGGCCATGCCTTTGCTGGCGGAAACCGAAAATACGTCATAGGTGTCGCCCCGGCACTTTGGGTGGCCAATCCCATCATCAAGCTATGCGACATGAAAAGTCAAAATGGCCGCTCTGGCCAGTGCGGGGTGGCAGTTCACAACGTATGAAGCGGGAACGGTCCAACAGTTGTGACGCAACAGCGGGGTGACGAATGCATTGGGTTCTATGGGAGCTCTGCCTGGACCGGCCGAAAACGACAAAACCAATTCGCAGCATCCGGGAACGCAGCACCCGGGAACATAACAGCGGGCTTCTACTGTATGTGATTTAGTTCAAAGCTGTTGGTTAGCTCCAAAGGTGGGAGAGGCTTATTCCATAAGCAGCTGTTTTTTTGTTTTTTTCACGTCATTCCTTGTTTACTTCTAGTCACAAGCAGTGCATTTAATTGCTCTAGTCATTTGTTCGTCTCCCTTCTGGTGGAGGATGGTTAATTTTGTTTTACTTGCGTATTTATAGGCCTCAGAATTTCTTATAAACATAGTTTAAGCATTTAATTCACCCACGTAGATGGTTCTGTTTTGCAAAGAGTAATGCACTCTATTTGCCCTTCTTTGCTCAGTACTAGTAGATCGGTATATATCTGCACCTGTGCAGAAATCTAGTATTGTAGTTATTAAATAGCATCAATTGTGATATGTTTGTCATTTCACACAGTTGTGCTTCGCTGACTGTATATGGTAGGTCTCATGGATGGTATTTTTGTATCAGATCTTGTTGAAGAATAAACTTGTAATAATTTCGCACCTGAGAGTACTCCAACTTATTTCGCGAGAACGTTCACAGAATGGTAAACGGAACAGCTTATTACAAAGGCTCAGGTGCATAGTTAGGAAGTGAAATATGACATTGCCTTCAAGTACATCAAAGAAACTCATTGTCACCATATCATTGCCAGCAGCGCTTTGCAGTATGCTTTTGCTCACCTGAACTAGATTATTATAGCCAACCTGTAGATGTTGCTTCCCCAAAGTGTTCTTCATTGAGTGTGTACTTCAAGTAATTTTGTGCCTTTGGAAGATGCATTTTTTATAAATAGTAGCTTTTGTGCACAAGTAATACTCTAGGAACTGGGGATATTTTTGGCTTTCACATATATTGGAGGGACATTAACTAAGAGGCAGTATATGTTAGAGACCTACAGCTGAGTTATAATGGCAATCAAGCAGGAACTGTACCCAAAAGGCTATGTTAAATTTAGGGGTTACTTCAGCTATTTATTCATATGTCCTTATTGTGATTGCGATGTATTTTTATAGCTAGCCTATAAAATCTATCACCGCGTCATGATTAAAAATGTTCTGCATCTCGAATGGGGCCAACAGTGTGATACCTGTCAGTTGCCTCTGATTTCTTTTCACCACAGATTGTCATGCAGAAGTTTGCATTATGGGAGTGAAAGAAAAATGTTTGGGTCAATACCAATTCGAGAAAGTTACGTGCTGTCTTCAAGGCTTCAATGAAATGCATTTACAGTGGAAGTCTTCTTTATAGTCCCACAATTTAAACACCAGCATAATTATATAATCTGAGGTAAGAACATATATCACTCAACTGGCAGGCATGACAATATCGGCCCAATTCGAGATGCAAATACCTTGTCGTGGAGCATTGTTTATTTTCTAGGTTGGCTATAAAAATAGAATGCAAGCAAAAAGAAAAATATCCATATATATATAAATTGCTGAAGTAACCCATAATTTTAACACGTCCTTTAGAGGTTACATTTGCTTTTAGAAAATAAAGTCTACGGCGTAACCTCTAAAGCTGCATGTTTTTCAAGGGTAACAATGTAACCTATACTATATTGGTTACAATGTACCTTATATTTTGTATTAGTTACAATGTACCTTATAATATATTAGTTACAATATACCTTATAAATGTGAATTTGTGCACCTATACTAAGGGTTACCCAGCTAAGGGTGTACGTATTCGTTGTAGACTCGTGCAGAACAGCAACACCACAACTAAATTTCGACCTCTGGGTCGTTCAGGGGCCCTATAAGGGCGGTGGTGGACACTGAAATGGAATGTACGTCCCTGCTCCAACGGCACGTACGTCCCACTTTTGATCCTATTGATCCAACGGATCCTCTTCTGCGCAGCCTTGGAGGCAGTGTACCACTACTCTGTGCCGTGGATATCCGAATCCGTACTGCCGCGTGAAGCGAGCTTATTAACTCTGTCCCAGTCTTGGAGGACGTACCAGACGACCTTATTTTAGGCACTGACTACTTGTTATCAGGGGACGTCCAGCTAACTATTAGAGATGGTCAAGTCAAGCTCTGTTCGTCTGTCGTCTACCCTCCATCGACTGGGGAACCTACGGGTGAGCCTTCTACCACGAGCTGTGCTGAGGGCAAGCTCCGCAAGAACAGTGCGGAGAACAAGCTCCCCACAACTACACAACCAGCCTCAAAGGTTCAGCGCTGTGAAGGTGAATCTTCTGTGCGCACATTCTCCTTCGTTCTAGAACAGCGCAATGAACGTTTTGCTGGCACTACTGCTGAATTGCCCGGAACTTGCTTCCTCCTCCATCACATTCCGATGGACGTTCGTATGGACGTTTGTATTCCCGCCAGTATGCGTACCGTTACGGCGTTATGCTGAAAGGGAGCGTGCAATTAAAAGCGATCAAGTGCATGAAATGCTAGGAGCGGACATTATCAGATCATCTGGTAGCCCTTGGACCACACCTGTCGTACTCGTTCGGAAAAAGAACGGTACTCTCCTGTTTTGTGCGGACTATCAAGAGCGGAACAACCATGTGACACCCCATTCTTAGAATCGATCTGCTCCGCATCGATGACGCAATCAACACCGTACGAAATTAAGTCGATATTTTTCGTTCTCGATCTGCTTGCCTGATATTGGCAGATAAATGTAGCAGAAGTGGACAAGTTCAAACAGCCTTCCATACTCCTCCTGTATTGTAGGAATTAAATAGTGTGTCTTTCGGGTTGCGCACGGCTCCAAGCATTTTTCAACGCACAATGAACACTATGTTAGGTCTACTGAAGGATCAAGCCTGTGTCGTATACCTTGGCGATATTCTAGTCGTGGGCACAACAGATGAAGAAACATCTGCGGAACCTAGGAGCTGTATTAGAAAGGCTGTATCAGTCTTGCTTCAGGCTAAACCACGAGAAATGTCAATTTGGACCTTTATATATTTATAACTTGGGTTAAAGCATTTCCGATCATAGCGCCGAAGCACTCCCAGAGAGAATAGAAGCCGTACTGAACTATCC
Organism: Dermacentor silvarum; assembly: GCF_013339745.2. Lineage (NCBI taxonomy): Eukaryota > Metazoa > Arthropoda > Arachnida > Ixodida > Ixodidae > Dermacentor > Dermacentor silvarum. The sequence goes on from NW_023606260.1 coordinate 22,606, forward strand.
AACACTGACATTCCTGAAACAACTCCAGCCGTTTCTTGGGATCGCTTCTGACTCACGAAATTCGTTTCAGTTTTTTTTTCAATGACACATGTGCATTTCGACGCGATCGAAGAGTGGTCACCGTGGCCGGGATCAAATCCCGGCCACGGTGAATCATCTTCAAACCAGTGAATACGTTTGTACAATGCCATGTTACACTTTACACACATCGCAGAAAGTTCACCACACAGTCCGAAGAAGTGGCAGAAAACGGATCCCTGAAGTAAAAAAAGCGCTCTGAATGACAAGAAGGTTTTGCACATGTAACCCCGAGCAAACACTTTACCAGTTCGCCCTCTAGCAGCCATCGTCATCTTCCTCAGCCGCTTTTTATACAGTGTGTTTCACGTAACTTGGCCCAAACTATAAATATGCAACTCCCACGCAGCTGGACAGAACCAAGGCAATGTTTGTCGCCGCTTGGCGATACTCAGATTATTTTTTTAATTCCGCTAATTAGATAATTAGTCTTCATTAATTCCTCAAATTATCGATTATTATAATTAGATAAGTGTCAATGAGAAAATTGTAAGGCAACATGAAAACCACCCGATACAGCTTTCTGTTGCTCAATACGTGCTACTTAAAAGCGCTTTTCCGAATGTGATCGAAGCCCCCGAACACACTCAGAACTGCCGCGCGACTGGCCGCTCGAGCCAGTTTGCGTGTATTTTGACACTTATCTCATTGACACTTAACTATAACTGAGAAGTTGATTAATTATTGAAGTCCAATTATATAATTAGGCGGAATGCAAAATATAATCTGAGTATCTCTAAGTGACGGCAAACAATACCTTGGTTCTGTCCAGCTACGCTGCCTTTGCACATTTTTGAAGTTTGGCCCAATTTAAGTGATACTAGAGGATTGTGCTAGCCGGTACATACTCGACACAGGAACAGCGCGAAAAGACGAAGGACAAAAACAGGAACACACACCAGAGCTGATATGTGTTCCCCTTGTCGTCCTTTGTCTTTTTGCGCTGTTCCCCTGTCGAGTCTGTATACGGCGAACTCCGGCGTGTGTCTCGTGCTGCAAGGTTAAAAAAAGGAAGAACAACAGAGCTTCTTCTGCTTCTGCCATCGGTCCGAACGGTACTGAGGTCTTTTACTGAAGGCGAAACTGCCGATCTTCGAGGTGCTACAGCGGAACGGTCGTCGTTGCTAGAGCACCTCTTGCTGAATTGTCAGCGATGCGGTTGGCCAGCTCGGCATGATTGTCGAGGGACATGTCTTCTTGTGTGCCATCCAAGGTGACCACCCAATTTTGCGGCAGGCGCTGAAGGAACAGTTCACGCAGCAGCGGCCTCTTTGAGTCCAGCCTAGTCACTCAGAAGCCGCCGCATACGACATAGTAGTTCCGACACTCGACGAGCTCCTGTTGGTTTAGAATCTGCTGAAGCCGCCTGCGTGCAGATACGGACTTGCGATCCTGCATTGCCGATTAGAAGTGGTATTAGGGTGTGGTGTCGTAGGGCGAGTCACAACTTCTTGAAACTCCTCAACCACCTCTGTCTGTAGACAGTACCGAAACAGCATGGAGAAACCATGCGCGCAGCAAGGTAATGTGCCGAAGGTCGAATATGGCCTCCACCTGAGTAAATCAGGTTTCAGGATTTCGTGTCCAAAAAGACGGCAGGTGAATCTCCAACGTGACGAGGCCCTCTGCGCTTGTTGTTGGTCTCTCGTTGGTGTCATCGTCCATGACGGGGTGCTCGCCGTACGATCACGTCCGGGTCACCACGTTATAGCGACCGAGGTTAGGTCCACTACAACAATGTATGTCAGCGAGCGCAAGATCTGAGAACCGTTCGGACCGATGGCAAGAGCAGAAGCATCTTTTATTTCCCTCCCTTTTTTTATAACCTCGCAGCTCGCAGTACGAAGCACGAGACACACGCGACGGAGTGCGCCATATATAAAAGGCAGCCGAGGAAGATGACCATGGGTGATAGAATCCAAACTTTCACATCCAAAAGTATTTGGCACACAGTCCAGGCAGAATTCCATTGATGAACAGCTTGGGAGCGCACCAGTTAACATTATTCAGTGCCTCTTGCAATGGAACTGTCGTACATGCTGGTACTTGAAATGTTTTTAAAGTAGGAAAACTTGTTGCCCTGGACAAGTACACCCAGATATTTGCACTAGTGCTCCATTTTGTCGAAGTGGACACGTATCCTGCACTAGACTGGTAGTTGAAATGTTTTGAATGCAAATGCAATGGCTTCGGCAGAAAGGCTTGCCCACATACTATCGCTGGCATATACAGGGTTTCCCAGCTAACTTTAGCCAGAGTTAAAAATATGCCGCTGCACACAAAGACGACGCGACCAAATGCATGTTGCTGACTATTGTCTGCAGTAAATCAGTATCTTTTGTATTCGGATCAATTGCATAATTAGCTGATATTAAATAACCAACGAAGCAAACAAAATTAAAATTATTAAGTTGTAGAGCGGTCTACAAACCGTCCGATTAAGCAGTTTCTAACTTTTTTATTGATTAAGTACTATCAGTTTTTTTCCCTCTTACTACAGATGCCTGCGATATTTAAAAAAAATACCACGTGACATGCTCGCTTGCGTGCCGTGATTGCAGTGCTGCCAAGCGTTTCGCGTACAACGAACATAACATTTAGCAGGATGCGCTGCCGCTTAAAACGCGACAGTCCAAGCGTTATAGCAGCACAAGCGATAACGCTTGCTGGTCTAAATCACGCAGCCGACGCCTGCGTCGGTGTCTTGTCGCCTTTTAAGCGGCAACACCCCGCTAAATGCTATGTTAGTTTGCACACGGAACGTTTGGCGGCACTTCAATCACGGCGCACAAGGGGGCATGTCACATCGTATTTTTTATCTTTTGAGGGCATCTGCAGTAAGCGGGAAAATACAAATACTTAATAGAAAGTTAGAAACTGTTTATTTGGACATTTAGCAAACCACTCTTCTTTCCTAACTTCGTTGCTTCAGAAGTTGGTTCATTAATCTTAACTAAATATGCAATTAAGCAGAATAAAAAAAATATTGACTTACGCCATACAATGGTAAGCAAAACGGGTTTGGTCGCGTTAGGATGCATCGACATATTTTAAAATTCTGGCTAAAGTTAGCTGGGACACCCTGTATATGCATTTGGCCTTCACTGGGTAGCACCAGAGGTAGCACTGAGGTGTAGCACTGAAGACTCACCTCTACGTGGGCTTGCTAGATAAGTGGGGAGGCCAACACATTCTTTCAAATTTTGCAGCTTGTAATGAAACATAACAGCACAAGTAAGCTACAATGTTAAAGACATACTAAATTTTATTGTGACTTATGAAAGCGATATGTACACAAAATATGAAACTCCAACACTGTATCCGGATCAAAAAACAAACATGATGAGGGGAACTATAAACATTATTGCAGGAATTGTTTTGAAGAGGCTGCTCAATGAAATCACATATGCAGATTCTACATTCAATTTACCTAGCATTTCAAGTGAAATTAGCGACAACTTATGTAATACCATATTAAATTGCGTTCACTCGCCCTTCCTGTGCTAGCAGTGTGATTACTTGCATTTGTTAAGCGATTTGGAGAACACCCTTTAAAGCAGATGAGGGAAGATGTCCCAATGTATGTTCATGTGTTCATGTAGAGTCCGACACCAGTCACAAACTGCAAATAATCAAGACTACCTGGCGTAACAGGATATTTTGCGACAAGGGGATTCACCATTCACATATGCAGTATCCGCTAGCGAGTTATGCAGCGTATATGCGGTATCCATTCGCGAACTAGAAAAACTATAAGAAGAAAGCTCCAATAAGCTGCGCAATATATCGCAACCATGCCGCGGTGCCAAAGAAAATCGAATTTCTCCATGTCACATTAGAAACGAAGTTCCTCTTAAGACCATGAAATACTAATAACGTAAGATAAAACGGGCCAAAGCACAATTGAGAGAACCTGAATCGCAAGCGATAACAGCATGGTGTGGTACGCAATATTCTATGGGTGCGCTGTAGCACAAGGCAAGGGAATAGGACGGGCCGTTGACCTCATCTCTTGCGCTACCATACCCGTATTGAATCATTAACAAAGAGCCTGTAGTTCAGTTCTCTTGTCTGCGACATTCTTGCGAAACGGAAAACTGAATTACCGCGATCACAGCTGTCTAGATGATATAGGCAAAATGCGCCGAGACAGCAATTTCCGCCTTTCTTCGCATCCTGCAAAACTTGATAGTTTCACTCCTGATGGCGGATCCCAATGTCAGGCACACAAAAGCAACATTTCTTCTCACCTTCATCCTCATACTGAGCTTAACACTTTAAATACAACATCACTGAAAAGGCTCCTCACATAGCGACGTGAGAATCAGATTGCAGAGCAAATTAGTCCCCTCCACTAGGCGCTCTTTAATACAAAACTAAGCTGCTAAACAAATTAAAACCATGCAAACAAATCACTGCGCACGCACTGTCGAATAAGACAGCACAACACTGCAATACTTGCATGAGTGTAAAGGAAATCACGAGGACATTCATCACACTTGTTTGTCGTGCCGCGCGATGAGGAAAGGGACGCAAGAAAAGCAGTTGAACTCGTGATGGGAAAATCCAAGCTACCTTTATGAAAACTAATACCAAACTACATTTACGAAAACTATAAAATCAAACTACAACCCCACAGAACCTTACGCCATATGACACGACATATATACAAGGCTAGAACAGCTAGAGCTGATAGGAGTCCAAGAAAGAAACAGTCAAGAGAGCTCACGATACGGTGTACATAAAACGAGGGCTTGCCAAAGTGAGCGGCGATGACGTGACGACGTCGGACTCGCCTCGATGTTGGAAACGATGCGGAGTGACCGAACCGGACCGAACTGGAGATGACCGCTCACTGGCGCTCATCGGTCAGCCTGCATCCGAGCCGCAGTGCTTGTTGCAGGAATGGTCTGCCTGCCCAGCGGACAGCTTGCGCGCAAGCCGCAGTACTCTATGCATATGCGGCCATTATCTAGGCCACGAACGGTGCTCCGCCGAACAACTGACCGAGGAGACTCCTTGCCCGCGATCCGCAATGCTCGCGGCAAGTGGTAGCACAGCAGGCCAAGCCACGCTCCGAGCTGCAGTACTAGCGCTGGCGAACGTGTTGGCGAAGGCCAACGGCCGGGTGGCAGCTCCATGGACGGCCGCGTTCCTTAGAACCTTGATTGTCGGCGTCCGACACGTCGGCCTGCTGTCTTCCGTCTCCAGCTGACTAGCCGCGTGTCTCGCCACGAAGCATTTCGCCACGTGCTAGCCATACGTGGCCCAATACCACTGGGCCATCGCTGATTTGGCGAGATCACTCACATGCGTGGTGAAATCGCGAAAGAACCCGCGCGCAATTCTTCGTCGTCGTTTTCTTTCACTCATCACAATGGCAAAGGACTGCACAACCGAAAACAGGCAGAGCCACACGACAGCCCAAACCAAGCGCAATTAGGGAACTATGCACAGGGCGGTTTCACGCGGAAGCCGGCAGCCGCGGCCACAAGCTTGGACATGTACACCGTGGTCATGTGACCGATGTGACGACAGTATCGCCACCTTGCGTAAGATTGGATAAATGATGAATTCTCCCGCCAAAAATGGCGCTATCGAAAACTCGGTACGCTAGGTAATTGAACAGATACGGCTAGTCTTTTGAAAACGTTTTCAAGACGTATTCACCCCTCGTTTTTAATCTGTCGTGGCTGCGACGTTTTTAAAGCGTCGATTTTGGTCAAAAATCTGTTTTGGACGTTGAATCAATTATTACGACGTTTTGAAGACTTTGTGTGCTACCTGGGACAAGCATCGTCCTAGCGTGGCATTCAATGCACTGCGAAACATGCGGTTGTTCAACACTGCTTGATGAATCTGTTACTTCGTGCAATTCTCGCGATAGTTTTACAGGCGACGTCTATTTGAGGATTAATGAATGAATTGATAATTAATTAAAAAAATCATTTATCACCTTTTAAAGGGAAAGCACCAATGGGATAGAGGGTGGGCAGAGGAACAACTGAAGTAGGCCTCCTCTAAAATCTCAGCCCACTCAGGGATGGGCTATACTGAAGGTTGCCCTCGAACTGCGCAAGGCAGCCTCCCACTGTTCCTTTTTAGATAATAATTGATTGAGAATATATTTCCAGAGAAGGGGTACACATCTGTGAAAACACCATCCTAGCCCTCACTACAAATGTTATATAATCAATTCATGATATGCTATAAAAATGCAATACTGTTGTGTAAAACGCTAAGGATTTTGCATTATTGGCATACGTATACGTGTTTGGTGAAAAGTGCTGTCCGCAGCTCCTGTGAATGCATATTTACTTTGCGCTTAGTGTGACCCAAACTAAGTTTGATGATATTTGCATCGTTAAAATGAAATTGACTTCTGGGTGTTCACGCTCCAAACTCACGATATGATTCTTCTTCTTTTTTCTCGGGTTTTACGTGCCAAAACCGGTTATGATTATGAGGCCCGCTATAGTAGAGGGCTCCGGAATAATTTTGACCTCCTGGGGTGGTCAAAATACAACGAAAGCACACGGGCATTTTTGCATTTCGCCTCCATCGAAACGCGGCCGCCGCGGCCGGGATGCGATCCCGAGACCTCGTGCTCAACAGCGCAACGCCGTAGCTAACTGAGCCACCGGAGCTGCTACGACATAAGGCACGCCGTATAAGGCACGCCGTAGTGTGGGACTCTGGATTAGAGCACTGCACGGGCCGATTTTTTCAGCCCGGGCCCGGCCCGGGCCCGTTTTTACGTTGGGCGGCCCGCCCGAGCCCGATCAAAACTTTTATGGTGATACCCGGGCCCGGCCCGGGCTTGGAATTAATCTACGTTACCCGCCCGGCCCGGCCCGCCACCCCTTTACCTTAGGCCCGAGCCCGGCCCGAGCCCGACTCGAAACCGGCCCGAACCCGGCCCGAGACCAAAAAATAATATTTTTCAGAGTTGAGATGCCCGAGAATAACTCGCTTCACGTCACATGCACACCACCAGAAAGCCCGAGCCCGGCCCGGGCCCGCGTCAAATAACCAAAGCCCGGCCCGGGCCCGGGTCAAAAAGCATACGCCGTGCCCGAGCCCGGCCCGAGCCCGTGAAAAAACTGTTCTACCCGGCCCGGCCCGGCCCACGGGCCGGGCCGGGCCCGGGCTTTCGGGTAAGCCCGAGCCCGCGCAGTGCTCTACTCTGGATTAACTTTGACCCCCTGGGGTTGTTTAACATGCACGCAATGCATAGTACATGTCAGTTCTTGCATTTCGCTCCCATGAAAATATGGCCGCCGTAGCCGGGATTTCATCCAGCGCCATCAGGCTTAGCAGAGGAACGCCAACGTCACTACACTGCTACGGCTGGTATGTTGTGACGTTAGTGAATGCGCATGCATATATTTTATTGAGTTCGCGAGACTTCACGATGCCTCTTTGACTTTTTAAGCTGAAATAGTCGTATGGTAACTTATAAGGCGAAAAAATATTGTAGCTGTTAGAGCAAGTCTAACAATTATTCTGTACTGCTGGGAGCGCAAATAACGCCCGCGCTTATGTTGCACTATTTTTTACAAGACCTGAGTTTATAGTCATCAGCTGTAAGCTTGAACGATTCGATTACCTCGCAGTGGATATGGCGTCTAGCCTATATAACCACTCCACCACCACAATTTCCATTTTCGTTGATTAGGTAGTGGTGGACAACCGAATCTATTGCGACGCCTTGAAAGCCGTCCTTTGAGCATGCGTGTTACATTGCAAATATGTTTCCTAAGCCTCTCGTTGGCACACTGGCCAGTCTGCTAAACATAATGTTCTGCCGATGACAGGGGAGTTTGTGTGACATTTCCCGCACATGTCATAAACTTGTTCCTGTGTTTCCTACAAACAGTTTCAGCGGGCTAGCGGGAAATCTCTGGCAGCAAGTGTGCAGCAAGCCTTTCCCTCTTTATTGCATGAGCGAGCCGGATTGGTGCTGCTTTAATACTGTCACGTAGTAGTGGCGGGGAAGAAAACAGTCACAAAACTGTGAATGACGAAGCGGACTTTTTATTGGGCGAACATGTGCCCACAAACGCAAGTTGCACTAGAAGCAGAACGATAGCCGCGAACAAAGTCAGCGATCGTCAAAATTTGGTCAGCGGCGAAGCGCGTCCGCTTTATTACATGAGTCATCGAAGGTTCCAGAGTAATCCCTAGTGACCGCGTGGCTTCCAGAAAGTACTAGACAATCCGCGTCTTTCCTACAATCAGATTACATAAGCGACGGTGCCAACAGACAACGGATTGAAGCATCGATCACGTTCGAGAAACTTCCAATACATGCAGGCGCGTCCTGTGCCTAGCGATAACGTTTAAAATTTATTAGCCGATGAAAAGCGGTCACCGGTAAAAGGTAAACATGTACACGTGTCAATACGTTGTCATCGCGGGGTTTTAAATAATTTTAAATACTTCATCTTTTTCTGCGAAATAGTTTCGCGGTGTCAGCTCATACAATGTACTCAGGATAGCACTGGGTAGTTTTTGAATGCATCACGAACTATAGAAATTTTATATTCAATTCATGGGCGCCGCCATGTTGGGCTGTTACACAAAAAATTTCTTAGTTTTGTGAGAAGTCACGTTACATGGCCATGAAACGTTGAACGCATTTATACAACAGTTTTCATGCTTGGGAGTCGAATGTAGTGCCGTAAGCTTCGTTGTTAAAGACAGAAAACAGAAGCGTTATTAGCGCATTATGGGGCACCTAAACGCTTCCGTAAAATGGTCTATAGAAAGTGGAAAATCTTGGCTGCTCAAAGAGGCGACCCACATCACCAGTCTTGGTGTATTTGTTGTTGTGAAATAGTTTAGCTGCAGCGAGTTCCACTCAACCGAGACTGCCGGCGTCTGTGAATTACCAGAGTGAATTGAAAAAGTTTGACACTACCTGATCGCGTGGCGCGAAAAGTTAACCATAAACGTTTTCGTGTATATGGCCCACCAAATGCAAGCCCGAAGCATCTGAGCAGCAATCGTTGGATTATTTGAGTGTTTCAGTGGTATGGTTATCCCGTACTTTAAATCTGCGACGCGGTGTCTATTTACGTAGAGTTTCCTTTATGAGGCCGATGACGAGGATAAACACAGAGATCACTGCCGCTGGTAAGCCGCCATGATGCATCAATTTGTGCCTCAGTACGGACTTTTTGTACTGCAACACAGTAATATCTAACACAAGTCGCATAAAAAGGCTGCGATGGCTTTTTATGAAGACACAATCTCCAGAAAACGGGGGATTGTGTCGTAAAGGACGGCTCGAACACGACAAGAAAAAAAAATGTCGCATTTTAGCCCGAAAGGCGAAGCATCAATTGCGATAGCAAATTAGTAGAGAGCTATACGGAGTAGGGATAGTAGTTTTATGTGTTGCATAAACTTGGACACATTCGCTTACTAACTGAATTAAAGACCGTGGTGTCAGCGCGCACAAGCAAACATGAATAGATCACACTCGATGACCGCACGCAAGCACTGTCAAAACGCTGGCGCAAACGAGCGCGGCCGCCGCAGCGAGCGAGGGTTCGCACGGTCCATCGCTTCAACGGAAACTGAGCGGCGAAAGCAGAGCGCATACAAAGGTCAGAACCGTCTGGAGATCGCTTTCAAGATACGGTGCGTGCGACAGCCCGCCGCACATACGGCGCGCGGCGACGATTTTATCGCCCTTGTACTTTATACGGAAGCTCACGGCGGCGATGGCGACGGCAGAAATCCGCTTGAAGTGTCCATGTAATTGTTAGTGCAATAAAAAAAAGACTGTTTTCATCGCCTCGCGGTTTGTACGGTAAGCCGGCAAACGATAATTGTTTCATTTGTTGGCGAATGCCGCGCCTAAGTAGCGAGATAGTATGGCAATGTGTATAAGAAGAATAAGTTTGAACGATCTTCAAAGTTAACAGTAGAATTTTTTGCTTATAGCAGAGCGGCAGCCAAGCTTTTGCAATCGTCACGTTTGTTTCTTAAGTTCTCATCGCAGCTACACCACAGCCTAAATGAAGCATATGGTGTGTTTGCAATAAGGACAGATCTGCGAAACGAATATTTACTACGCAACTGAACTCCGAGGCTGAATGCAGGCCCAAAAGGACCATGCAGGCATTGCACGGGGCACTCCATCCGCCTCACCCGGGGCAGAAACACCGGCCACGTCGCGTTGAATCACTTCAGTACGTCTCAAAGAGCCGTTTACAACGTAGAAGACGTCACGTCAAACTAAGACGACCGCGCCAGCACGAAAACAACCACCAGCAATAAGCCCGCTCTTAGATGGCGCCACTGCCGGCGATTCATGGTGGCTCCTATGAAAAAGCAGCATCTATCGATGTTGCGCGTGGTTGCAGACTCTGCCTGGATCATCCTGCACAGCCCTGGGGGGGGGGGGGGGTGGAGATAGAACAACCTTTACCATGGCTTTTTCAAGTAATGAGAAATGTAGTGCAGGTACGGGATGACGGCTACCCTTACATTTTCGTCAAGTGGTCCCAAGCGGCTTTTTGCTGTGTGAACGATATACCCGGCACATACCTATCGCCATACTAGAAGAACTTCACATCAAAGGATGTTTTTTTTTGTTTTTCACAAACTTCAGAGAACTTAGGCGGCAAGCTTCATGATGGCAGACTAGCCGATGTCTCAACGAATGGCTTAGAGAACAGAATTTCACTATAACACGCGTTGTCGAAGCGCGGCTTTCAGTGAACTGTCAAACACGCAGTTTTCCCCCACTGTTTGATGGATGTGTTATTTTGTTCAAGTTTCACGATGGTTTTACGTCCAAGGTGGAGGCGGGAAATATAGCCCGAGAAGGGAGACGCATGCGTCAATACCCCTTCCTTTCCTTCTACTAGAAAGCTGTATAATCAATTAATGGTAGGCTATCAAAAAATTTAGAAACCTTTGTGCGTACAATGCTAAGGCTTCTGCAGGATATACGTAAATGTGTTTGACGAAACGTGTTTGCGCAGCAACTGTAAATGCGCATTTAGTTTGCGCTTAGTGTGATGATATTTATAGTTAACATAAAAATAAATTTGGGTGTTTTACGCGTTACTCACCATATAATTAAGAGGCACGCAGTAGTGTGGTACTCCGGACAAATTTTTACAACCTGGGGCTGTATAACCTGCACCCAATGCACGGTACACGGGAGTTTTTGCATTTGGCCCCATCGATATGCTGCGGCTGCGGCCAGGATTTGTTACTGCGACCTTGTGATTAGGAGCGTAACGCCAAAGCCCCTACACCACCGCGCCTGGTTCGCAATGTTTGTTTTGAACCATAACGAAAAAAATATGAGCCTCTTTCTTGCCACAGAATTCGAATGATCATGTGTGCGATTTACGTACAAAATTTTCACCGTTGCTTCTCCACGCGTACTTCCGCTCATACCCATATCGTGTTGCAATCGATGGCAAACACTCGATTGCAACACGAAGTTGGATTCATTGCAGGGGCCAGATTGTTGTTTTGCAATAAAATGGACCACCATTCAAAACACTTCTACATTATGAAACTTGCCACGAACCTTTTAATAAAGGATATCCCCTTTCCGCCCGTTGCTGAACAGAAGATTTGAATTATTGACTCATGAGCCACACAATACGGCAAGCGTCAATATATTTTTCAGATGAGCCGATGAAGAACACTGCCTAGGATGCTGACGAGATCAAAAATATTGCTGTCCATTTGGCTCTAGACGTTCTTCCGACTGCATTTCCGTGAATGTATTGTGCGCACTGAGCCACTCTTTTTTAAGATCTTCTTTTACTGGGCACAGCAGGCCAACGACACCATGCTGGTGAAAGAAGCAGACGACGATAGTGGGTTTTCTGAGATGTTCGCTCGTCCATCAGTTTGACTGCCATTTTATGGAGTACCCGCCGGGGTGGCTCAGTCAGCTGAGGCGTTGCGCTGCTGAGCACGAGATCGCGGGATCGAATCCCGACCGCGCCGGCCGCATTTCGGTGGAGGCGAAATGCAAAAATGCCCGTGTGCTTGCGTTGTAATGCACGTTAAAGAACCTCAGGTGGAGAAAATTAATCCGGAGCCCTCCACTACGGCATGCCTCATAATCAGAACTGGTTTTGGCACCTAAAACCCCAGAAAGAAGAAGACGAGGAACATTTTATGAAGTGTGGCGAAGATAGGTTGAGAAGCGGTAGCAGGCAAACAATTCTGATGATGATAATAATAATGATGATGATGTGCCTTTGTGGTGATGATGAACACGCAGTACCCACAAATGGAGATGCTCAACGAATCGGGTTGTTGTATTCGCAGTTATTAACTTCGTAAACTTAACTTGAAAATGTACAACTGCGACTAAAAGAGTATTGTGTAAATGAGAAGTGAGACCAGATGATGATCATAAAGCTTTCACATGGCTCGTACACACTAAGGGGGATAGGCCAAGAATCGGGAGGTAGGTGGTGGCTCAAGAAAATGCTTATTTGAAAACGAGATAAATGGACGGGTAAATGTGCAAGAAAGAGAAAGAAGATTCATCGCAGAATATATATAGGGGAAGGCGTTTATAATAGGACCAGCGAGAAAAAATATATTAAAAGGAGGAGGGGGGGCGGTACACGCCTTTATTGAAGTCTTCCACCGCGTCGAACACGTTCCTGTGACTAACACCGAATACCGAAGAACCAAAAAAGAGAAATATTCTATCAGCCAAATTTAAACCAAGTTTACAAAGGAGCGCTTTAAGAAATCCTTTTTTTATTATAAACCAGTGACAAAATAAAAATATAATCATTTAGATTCTATTTTCTCGCAGAATTTAAATATGGGCGACATCACCAGACCACACCTTTGTAATGTATGGTTACCGGGAGAAGACGGCAATGTAACGTCATAATCATAACCTCTATTTCACGTGATGGGAACCATTTATTTATCCGGGAAAAGCGCAGATGTTGGACTACTTTCTATGATATTATCGATAATTCTATGGAATCTCTGCGTATTTAAAGTTTCAAGTACCTAATTGATTTGATGTACGGGTATACTGGGAGAATACAAATTATTATTACATTCACCAATGCTGAACAAGCCAGGCATTTGCTTTAATTCGATGACACAGACGCTTTTTTGCGGCCAGTTTGGGTTTCAAGGTGCCTGCCAAGGGGAACTGATTGTTCGCGTAGCTCCCACATGAACTCCGCTATTCAAAATTTGTTGGTTAGGATAGGTAGTGTCGAGGACGGGCCCCAAAGTACTCATTTTTTGATCATTGAGTACTTTGGAGCCCGTCCTTGATTTGTTGGTCACCCATTGTTGATCATTAGAAAGTTAATTACCGTAAATTCGGTATTTACGCACGTAAGTGCGAAAATTGCTCTGTATCTGGAGGCCGCCAATCCGTACCCTCGAATGTTAAACATAACGTGACAAAGATATATATTTTTGTAATGTTAAAAATTTGGTGCAGCTAAAAAAAACACCCTGCATATCTGGGACATGTACATTTAATAGTTCTATTAGCCTCTGTACAATAACGATCTGTGGATCGTGATATCATGGACAATAAGCAAGTATAAATGAGCTTGGTTCAGTAATAAAAGCATATTCAGGTCGTCTGCGCGAAAAGTCATGAAGTTTTAAAATGTTTACAGTGTTATTTTCCGAATCTACATGGTTATGTAGGGTTGACGGGATCATATATCTTTACTTACTCGGCTCTAACCTCCTTTACATTGCCTATCGCGTGCGTCCTAATATGCAGGGCGATGATAGGAAGCCTTGGCGCCAGCCTTTCTAAATGTCAACCGTCACGCCGCTAGTGGGCTCTTGAGGTGCTTTGTAAACTGTATTATTTTTGCATATTTCATATAGTAGCGTTGTCTTTCCCCTCAGAAGCACATGCTAAGCCAGACGGGCCAGCTGGCGTAAACGAGAGAAAAGAACGTATGGCGTCGCAGCAAAGTATCAGCTCTCAACACAAGCGGCTGCAGCATGGTGGCAGCCCGACAACTGATTACCGACGACTATGCAAAATACCTATATAGGCCGCCGAGGAATACTTCAAATTAAAATGTTTTTGCGACCACCATAGCAAACTGGTGCCACTCTTAACACTGAATGTGTTGTTGACAGCTATGCAAGATTTACTATATCAACAAGGCAATCACCGCGACAACTCTTAGCTTAAAAGATATGCTCGTTGAGAACAATTCATTGTAATTTTGCTATACTGTACAATAGCAACCGTTATTATTGGTGGCCCCAACATTCTGCTTTGGCGACGTTTATGGTTTTCTGCATATTTATTTATTTTATTTATTCATTCAGATATTGCTGACCCATCAAGGCAGGAGAAGCGCAATACAAGTACAAAAGAAACAAGCAGCACAGTAAACTTAAACATGGGAAGGAACATTATTATGGGGTACACAAAATCACTCCGGTGCCTCTAAAAACGTGAGAAATCTCACAGTGGCTGTTCACAGACATAGCCAGGCCTCTCGCTGCTACAGTCGACAACTTCGGAGAAAAATAATTTCGTCGTTCGTCGGCCCTTCCAGTCCGTGAAGTTGGATGATAAGCGAAGTTTGTCCCTTTGTAAACCTAACCGTCCCTTTTGCCATCAATTTCATGTTTATTGGAATGTACCCTTGTTCTTCATCCTGCCTTAGATTTTCTTCATTCATTCATACTTGTGTCGCTGTTAGTCGGAGCGGATCACACTGATGAGGGGAGTTGTTTTCGAACGACGAACGCTTGCATTCGATGTCTCGAGTTTGCTCGGCGGCGTGGTTAGCAGCATCTGCCAGCCATTGCCACCTGCGATTCTTCGAAATTAAACCTCTCCATCACCTACGACAATGAATGGGACATACCCAAGTAAACGTGGCTTCCCCGTTACGAAGACTCCATCACGTACGACAATGAATGGGACATACCCAAGTAAACGTGGCTTCCCCGTTACGAAGACACAAGAGAATTGAAATTTTACGCTGCAATGATGAGCGGCCACGGAGTCAGCTGTGGAAGAAGACGAACTTGGGAGCAATGTCACGACCTCGATCGCGCGGTCGCGACGAGGGGCGCCAACGTGCCAGCTGTGGAAGAAAACGACGACGCTTGAGCCATTGCTGATAATAGTTTTTTGCGTGCATGGACGACACCGCAATCGAATCCCGGCTGCGGCTGTCGCATTTCGATGGAGGAGAAATGCAAGAACGTCCGTGTGCTTGCGTTGCAGTGCACGTTAAAGAACCCCAGGTGGTCCAAATTAATTTGGAGCCCCCCACTACGGCGTGCCTCATAATCAGAACTGGTTTTGGTACTTTAAACTCCAAAAAGAAGAAGAAGAAAGTGTTATTTTAGAAGTAAAAAGCCTCACTAATGCTAGGTCTACTGAAGGATCAAGCCTGTGTCGTATACCTTGGCGATATTCTAGTCGTGGGCACAACAGACGAAGAAACATCTGCGGAACCTAGGAGCTGTATTAGAAAGGCTGTATCAGTCTTGCTTTAGGCTAAACCACGAGAAATGTCAATTTGGACCTTTATATATTTATAACTTGGGTTAAAGCATTTCCGATCATAGCGCCGAAGCACTCCCAGAGAGAATAGAAGCCGTACTGAACTATCCAACACTGACATTCCTGAAACAACTCCAGCCGTTTCTTGGGATCGCTTCTGACTCACGAAATTCGTTTCAGTTTTTTTTTCAATGACACATGTGCATTTCGACGCGATCGAAGACTGGTCACCGTGGCCGGGATCAAATCCCGGCCACGGTGAATCATCTTCAAACCAGTGAATACGTTTGTACAATGCCATGTTACACTTTACACACATCGCAGAAAGTTCACCACACAGTCCAAAGAAGTGGCAGAAAACGGATCCCTGAAGTAAAAAAAGCGCTCTGAATGACAAGAAGGTTTTGCACATGTAACCCCGAGCAAACACTTTACCAGTTCGCCCTCTAGCAGCCATCGTCATCTTCCTCAGCCGCTTTTTATACAGTGTGTTTCACGTAACTTGGCCCAAACTATAAATATGCAACTCCCACGCAGCTGGACAGAACCAAGGCAATGTTTGTCGCCGCTTGGCGATGCTCAGATTATTTTTTTAATTCCGCTAATTAGATAATTAGTCTTCATTAATTCCTCAAATTATCGATTATTATAATTAGATAAGTGTCAATGAGAAAATTGTAAGGCAACATGAAAACCACCCGATACAGCTTTCTGTTGCTCAATACGTGCTACTTAAAAGCGTTTTTCCGAATGTGATCGAAGCCCCCGAACACACTCAGAACTGCCGCGCGACTGGCCGCTCGAGCCAGTTTGCGTGTATTTTGACACTTATCTCATTGACACTTAACTATAACTGAGAAGTTGATTAATTATTGAAGTCCAATTATATAATTAGGCGGAATGCAAAATATAATCTGAGTATCTCTAAGTGACGGCAAACAATGCCTTGGTTCTGTCCAGCTAAGCTGCCTTTGCACATTTTTGAAGTTTGGGCCAAGTTTAGTGAAACTAGAGGCTTGTGCTAGCCGGTACATACTCGACACAGGAACAGCGCGAAAAGACGAAGGACAAAAACAGCAACACACACCAGAGCTGATATGTGTTCCCCTTGTCGTCCTTTGTCTTTTCGCGCTGTTCCCCTGTCGAGTCTGTATATGGTGAACTCCGGCGCGTGTCTCGTGCTGCAAGGTTAAAAAAAGGAAGAACAACGGAGCTTCTTCTGCTTCTGCCATCGGTCCGAACGGTACTAAGGTCTTTTACTGAAGGCGAAACTGCCGATCTTCGAGGTGCTACAGCGGAACGGTCGTCGTTGCTACAGCACCTCTTGCTGAATTGTCAGCGATGCGGTTGGCCAGCTCGGCATGATTGTCGAGGGACATGTCTTCTTGTGTGCCATCCAAGGTGACCACCCAATTTTGCGGCAGGCGCTGAAGGAACAGTTCACGCAACAGCGGCCTCTTTGAGTCCAGCCTAGTCACTCAGAAGCCGCCGCATACGACATAGTAGTTCCGACACTCGACGAGCTCCTGTTGGTTTAGAATCTGCTGAAGCCGCCTGCGTGCAGACACGGACTTGCGATCCTGCATTGCCGATTAGAAGTGGTAACAGGGTGTGGTGTCGTAGGGCGAGTCACAACTTCTTGAAACTCCTCAACCACCTCTGTCTGTAGACAGTACCGAAACAGCATGGAGAAACCATGCGCGCAGCAAGGTAATGTGCCGAAGGTCGAATATGGCCTCCACCTGAGTAAATCAGGTTGCAGGATTTCGTGTCCAAAAAGACGGCAGGTGAATCTCCAACGTGACGAGGCCCTCTGCGCTTGTTGTTGGTCTCTCGTTGGTGTCATCGTCCATGACGGCGTGCTCGCCGTACGATCACGTCCGGGTCACCACGTTATAGCGACCGAGGTTAGGTCCACTACAACAATGTATGTCAGCGAGCGCAAGATCTGAGAACCGTTCGGACCGATGGCAAGAGCAGAAGCATCTTTTATTTCCCTCCCTTTTTTTATAACCTCGCAGCTCGCAGTACGAAGCACGAGACACACGCGACGGAGTGCGCCATATATAAAAGGCAGCCGAGGAAGATGACCATGGCTGCTAGAATCCAAACTTTCACATCCAAAAGTATTTGGCACACAGTCCAGGCAGAATTCCATTGATGAACAGCTTGGGAGCGCACCAGTTAACATTATTCAGTGCCTCTTGCAATGGAACTGTCGTACATGCTGGTACTTGAAATGTTTTTAAAGTAGGAAAACTTGTTGCCCTGGACAAGTACGCCCAGATATTTGCACTAGTGCTCCATTTTGTCGAAGTGGACACGTATGCTGCACTAGACTGGTAGTTGAAATGTTTTGAATGCAAATGCAATGGCTTCGGCAGAAAGGCTTGCCCACATACTATCGCTGGCATATACAGGGTTTCCCAGCTAACTTTAGCCAGAGTTAAAAATATGCCGCTGCACACAAAGACGACGCGACCAAATGCATGTTGCTGACTATTGTTTGCAGTAAATCAGTATCTTTTGTATTCGGATCAATTGCATAATTAGCTGATATTAAATAACCAACGAAGCAAACAAAATTAAAATTATTAAGTTGTAGAGCGGTCTACAAACCGTCCGATTAAGCAGTTTCTAACTTTTTTATTGATTAAGTACTATCAGTTTTTTTCCCTCTTACTACAGATGCCTGCGATATTTAAAAAAAATACCACGTGACATGCTCGCTTGCGTGCCGTGATTGCAGTGCTGCCAAGCGTTTCGCATACAAATGAACATAACATTTAGCAGGATGCGCTGCCGCTTAAAACGCGACAGTCCAAGCGTTATAGCAGCACAAGCGATAACGCTTGCTGGTCTAAATCGCGCAGCCGACGCCTGCGTCGGTGTCTTGTCGCCTTTTAAGCGGCAACACCCCGCTAAATGCTATGTTAGCTTGCACACGGAACGTTTGGGGGCACTTCAATCACGGCGCACAAGGGGGCATGTCACATCGTATTTTTTTATCTTTTGAGGGCATCTGCAGTAAGCGGGAAAATACAAATACTTAATAGAAAGTTAGAAACTGTTTATTTGGACATTTAGCAAACCACTCTTCTTTCCTAACTTCGTTGCTTCAGAAGTTGGTTCATTAATCTTAACTAAATATGCAATTAAGCAGAATACAAAAAATATTGACTTACGCCATACAATGGTAAGCAAAACGGGTTTGGTCGCGTTAGGATGCATCGACATATTTTAAAATTCTGGCTAAAGTTAGCTGGGACACCCTGTATATGCATTTGGCCTACACTGGGTAGCACCAGAGGTAGCACTGAGGTGTAGCACTGAAGACTCACCTCTACGTGGGCTTGCTAGATAAGTGGGGAGGCCAACACATTCTTTCAAATTTTTGCAGCTTGTAATGAAACATAACCGCACAAGTAAGCTACAATGTTAAAGACATACTAAATTTTATTGTGACTTATGAAAGCGATATGTACACAAAATATGAAACTCCAACACTGTATCCGGTCAAAAAACAAACATAATGAGGGGAACTATAAACATTATTGCAGGAATTGTTTTGAAGAGGCTGCTCAATGAAATCACATATGCAGATTCTACATTCAATTTACCTAGCATTTCAAGTGAAATTAGCGACAGCTTATGTAATACCATATTAAATTGCGTTCACTCGCCCTTCCTGTGCTAGCAGTGTAATTACTTGCATTTCTTAAGCGATTTGGAGAACACCCTTTAAAGCAGATGAGGGAAGATGTCCCAATGTATGTTCATGTGTTCATGTAGAGTCCGACACCAGTCACAAACTGCAAATAATCAAGACTACCTGGAGTAACAGGATCTTTTGCGACAAGGGGATTCACCATTCACATATGCAGTATCCGCTAGCGAGTTATGCAGCGTATATGCGGTATCCATTCGCGAACTAGAAAAACTATAAGAAGAAAGCTCCAATAAGCTGCGCAATATATCGCAACCATGCCGCGGTGCCAAAGAAAATCGAATTTCTCCATGTCACATTGGAAACGAAGTTCCTCTTAAGACCATGAAATACTAATACCGTAAGATAAAACGGACCAAAGCACAATTCAGAGAACCTGAATCGCAAGCGATAACAGCATGGTGTGGTACGCAATTTTCTATGGGTGCGCTGTAGCACAAGGCAAGGGAATAGGACGGGCCGTTGACCTCATCTCTTGCGCTACCATACCCGTAATGAATCATTAACAAAGAGCCTGTAGTTCAGTTCTCTTGTCTGCGACATTCTTGCGAAACGGAAAACTGATTTACCGCGATCACAGCTGTCTAGATGATATAGGCAAAATGCGCCGAGACAGCAATTTCCGCCTTTCTTCGCATCCTGCAAAACTTGATAGTTTCACTCCTGATGGCGGATCCCTTTGTCAGGCACACAAAAGCAACATTTCTTCTCACCTTCATCCTCATACTGAGCTTAACACCTTAAATACAACATCACTGAAAAGGCTCCTCACATAGCGACGTGAGAATCAGATTGCAGAGCAAATTAGTCCCCTCCACTAGGCGCTCTTTAATACAAAACTAAGCTGCTCAACAAATTAAAACCATGCAAACAAATCACTGCGCACGCACTGTCGAATAAGACAGCACAACACTGCAATACTTGCATGAGTGTAAAGGAAATCACGAGGACATTCATCACACTTGGTTGTCGTGCCGCGCGATGAGGAAAGGGACGCAAGAAAAGCAGTTGAACTCGTGATGGGAAAATCCAAGCTACCTTTATGAAAACTAATACCAAACTACATTTACGAAAACTATAAAATCAAACTACAACCCCACAGAACCTTACGCCATATGACACGACATATATACAAGGCTAGAACAGCTAGAGCTGATAGGAGTCCAAGAAATAAACAGTCAAGAGAGCTCACAATACGGTGTACATAAAACGAGGGCTTGCCGAAGTGAGCGGCGATGACGTGACGACGTCGGACTCGCCTCGATGTTGGAAACGATGCGGAGTGACCGAACCGGACCGAACTGGAGATGACCGCTCACTGGCGCTCATCGGTGAGCCTGCATCCGAGCCGCAGTGCTTGTTGCAGGAATGGTCTGCCTGCCCAGCGGACAGCTTGCGCGCAAGCCGCAGTACTCTATGCATATGCGGCCATTATCTAGGCCACGAACGGTGCTCCGCCGAACAACTGACCGAGGAGACTCCTTGCCCGCGATCCGCAATGCTCGCGGCAAGTGGTAGCACAGCAGGCCAAGCCACGCTCCGTGCTGCAGTACTAGCGCTGGCGAACGTGTTGGCGAAGGCCAACGGCCGGGTGGCAGCTCCATGGACGGCCGCGTTCCTTAGAACCTTGATTGTCGGCGTCCGACACGTCGGCCTGCTGTCTTCCGTCTCCAGCTGACTAGCCGCGTGTCTCGCCACGAAGCATTTCGCCACGTGCTAGCCATACGTGGCCCAATACCACTGGGCCATCGCTGATTTGGCGAGAGCACTCACATGCGTGGTGAAATCGCGAAAGAACCCGCGCGCACTTCTTCGTCGTCGTTTTCTTTCACTCATCACAATGGCAAAGGACTGCACAACCGAAAACAGGCAGAACCACACGACAGCCCAAACCAAGCGCAATTTAGGAACTGTGCACAGGGCGGTTTCACGCGGAAGCCGGCAGCCGCGGCCACAAGCTTGGACATGTACACCGTGGTCATGTGACCGATGTGACGACAGTATCGCCACCTTGCGTAAGATTGGATAAATGATGAATTCTCCCGCCAAAAATGGCGCTATCGAAAACTCGGTACGCTAGGTAATTGAACAGATACGGCTAGTCTTATGAAAACGTTTTCAAGACGTATTCACCCCTCGTTTTTAATCTGTCGTGGCTGCGACGTTTTTAAAGCGTCGATTTTGGTCAAAAATCTGTTTTGGACGTTGAATCTATTATTACGACGTTTTGAAGACTTTGTGTGCTACCTGGGACAAGCATCGTCCAAGCGTGGCATTCAATGCACTGCAAAACATGCGGTTGTTCAACACTGCTTGATGAATCTGTTACTTCGTGCAATTCTCGGGATAGTTTTACAGGCGACGTCTATTTGAGGATTAATGAATGAATTGATAATTAATTAAAAAAATCATTTATCACCCTTTAAAGGGAAAGCACCAATGGGATAGAGGGTGGGCAGAGGAACAACTGAAGTAGGCCTCCTCTAAAATCTCAGCCCACTCAGGGATGGGCTATACTGAAGGTTGCCCTCGAACTGCGCAAGGCAGCCTCCCACTGTTCCTTTTTAGATAATAATTGATTGAGAATATATTTCCAGAGAAGGGGTACACATCTGTGAAAACACCATCCTAGCCCTCACTACAAATGTTATATAATCAATTCATGATATGCTATAAAAATGCAATACTGTTGTGTAAAACGCTAAGGATTTTGCATTATTGGCATACGTATACGTGTTTGGTGAAAAGGGCTGTCCGCAGCTCCTGTGAATGCATATTTACTTTGCGCTTAGTGTGACCCAAACTAAGTTTGATGATATTTGCATCGTTAAAATGAAATTGAATTCTGGGTGTTCACGCTCCAAACTCACGATATGATTATTCTTCTTTTTTCTCGGGTTTTACGTGCCAAAACCGGTTCTGATTATGAGGCCCGCTATAGTAGAGGGCTCCGGAATAATTTTGACCTCCTGGGGTGGTCAAATTACAGCGAAAGCACACGGGCATTTTTGCATTTCGCCTCCATCGAAACGCGGCCGCCGCGGCCGGGATGCGATCCCGAGACCTCGTGCTCAACAGCGCAACGCCGTAGCTAACTGAGCCACCGGAGCTGGTACGATATAAGGCACGCCGTATAAGGCACGCCGTATTGTGGGACTCTGGATTAACTTTGACCCCCTGGGGTTGTTTAACATGCACGCAATGCATAGTACATGTCAGTTCTTGCATTTCGCTCCCATGAAAATATGGCCGCCGCAGCCGGGATTTCATCCAGCGCCATCAGGCTTAGCAGAGGAACGCCAACGTCACTACACTGCTACGGCTGGTATGTTGTGACGTTAGTGAATGCGCATGCATATATTTTATTGAGTTCGCGAGACTTCACGATGCCTCTTTGACTTTTTAAGCTGAAATAGTCGTATGGTAACTTATAAGGCGAAAAAATATTGTAGCTGTTAGAGCAATTCTAACAATTATTCTGTACTGCTGGGAGCGCAAATAACGCCCGCGCTTATGTTGCACTATTTTTTACAAGACCTGAGTTTATAGTCATCAGCTGTAAGCTTGAACGATTCGATTACCTCGCAGTGGATATGGCGTCTAACCTATATAACCACTCCACCACCACAATTTCCATTTTCGTTGATTAGGTAGTGGTGGACAACCGAATCTATGGCGACGCCTTGAAAGCCGTCCTTTGAGCATGCGTGTTACATTGCAAATATGTTTCCTAAGCCTCTCGTTGGCACACTGGCCAGTCTGTTAAACATAATGTTCTGCCGATGACAGGGGAGTTTGTGCGACATTTCCCGCACATGTCATAAACTTGTTCCTGTGTTTCCTACAGACAGTTTCAGCGGGCTAGCGGGAAATCTCTGGCAGCAAGTGTGCAGCAAGCCTTTCCCTCTTTCTCGCATGAGCGAGCCGGATTGGTGCTGCTTTAATACTGTCACGTAGTAGTGGCGGGGAAGAAAACAGTCACAAAACTGTGAATGACGAAGCGGACTTTTTATTGGGCGAACATGTGCCCACAAACGCAAGTTGCACTAGAAGCAGAACGATAGCCGCGAACAAAGTCAGCGATCGTCAAAATTTGGTCAGCGGCGAAGCGCGTCCGCTTTATTACATGAGTCATCGAAGGTTCCAGAGTAATCCCTAGTGACCGCGTGGCTTCCAGAAAGTACTAGACAATCCGCGTCGTTCCTACAATCAGATTACATAAGCGACGGTGCCAACAGACAACGGATTGAAGCATCGATCACGTTCGAGAAACTTCCAATACATGCAGGCGCGTCCTGTGCCTAGCGATAACGTTTAAAATTTATTAGCCGATGAAAAGCGGTCACCGGTAAAAGGTAAACATGTACACGTGTCAATACGTTGTCATCGCGGGGTTTTAAATAATTTTAAATACTTCATCTTTTTCTGCGAAATAGTTTCGCGGTGTCAGCTCATACAATGTACTCAGGATAGCACTGGGTAGTTTTTGAATGCATCACGAACTATAGAAATTTTATATTCAATTCGTGGGCGCCGCCATGTTGGGCTGTTACACAAACAATTTCTTAGTTTTGTGAGAAGTCACGTTACATGGTCATGAAACGTTGAACGCATTTATACAACAGTTTTCATGCTTGGGAGTCGAATGTAGTGCCGTAAGCTTCGTTGTTAAAGACAGAAAACAGAAGCGTTATTAGCGCATTAGGGGGCTCCTAAACGCTTCCGTAAAATGGTCTATAGAAAGTGGAAAATCTTGGCTGCTCAAAGAGGCGACCCACATCACCAGTCTTGGTGTTTTTGTTGTTGTGAAATAGTTTAGCTGCAACGAGTTCCACTCAACCGAGACTGCCGGCGTCTGTGAATTACCAGAGTGAATTGAAAAACTTTGACACTGCCTGATCGCGTGGCGCGAAAAGTTAACCATAAACGTTTTCGTGTATATGGCCCACCAAATGCAAGCCCGAAGCATCTGTGCAGCAATCGTTGGAGTATTTGAGTGTGTCAGTGGTATGGTTATCCCGTACTTTAAATCTGCGACGCGGTGTCTATTTACGTAGAGCTTCCTTTATGAGGCCGATGACGAGGATAAACACAGAGATCACTGCCGCTGGTAAGCCGCCATGATGCATCAATTTGTGCCTCAGTACGGACTTTTTGTACTGCAACACAGTAATATCTGACACAAGTCGCATAAAAAGGCTGCGATGGCTATTTATGAAGACACAATCTCCAGAAAACGGGGGATTGTGTCGTAAAGGACGGCTCGAACACGACAAGAAAAAAAAAATGTCGCAGTTTAGCCCGAAAGGCGAAGCATCAATTGCGATAGCAAATTAGTAGAGAGCTATACGGAGTAGGGATAGTAGTTTTATGTGTTGCATAAACTTGGACACATTCGCTTACTAACTGAATTAAAGACCGTGGTGTCAGCGCGCACAAGCAAACATGAATAGATCACACTCGATGACCGCACGCAAGCACTGTCAAAACGCTGGCGCAAACGAGCGCGGCCGCCGCAGCGAGCGAGGGTTCGCACGGTCCATCGCTTCAACGGAAACTGAGCGGCGAAAGCAGAGCGCATACAAAGGTCAGAACCGTCTGGAGATCGCTTTCAAGATACGGTGCGTGCGACAGCCCGCCGCACATACGGCGCGCGGCGACGATTTTATCGCCCTTGTACTTTATACGGAAGCTCACGGCGGCGATGGCGACGGCAGAAATCCGCTTGAAGTGTCCATGTAATTGTTAGTGCAATAAAAAAAAGACTGTTTTCATCGCCTCGCGGTTTGTACGGTAAGCCGGCAAACGATAATTGTTTCATTTGTTGGCGAATGCCGCGCCTAAGTAGCGAGATAGTATGGCAATGTGTATAAGAAGAATAAGTTTGAACGATCTTCAAAGTTAACAGTAGAATTTTTTGCTTATAGCAGAGCGGCAGCCAAGCTTTTGCAATCGTCACGTTTGTTTCTTAAGTTCTCATCGCAGCTACACCACAGCCTAAATGAAGCATATGGTGTGTTTGCAATAAGGACAGATCTGCGAAACGAATATATACTACGCAACTGAACTCCGAGGCTGAATGCAGGCCCAAAAGGACCATGCAGGCATTGCACGGGGCACTCCATCCGCCTCACCAGGGGCAGAAACACCGGCCACGTCGCGTTGAATCACTTCAGTACGTCTCAAAGAGCCATTTACAACGTAGAAGACGTCACGTCAAACTAAGACGACCGCGCCAGCACAAAAACAACCACCAGCAATAAGCCCGCTCTTAGATGGCGCCACTGCCGGCGATTCACGGTGGCTCCTATAAAAAAGCAGCATCTATCGATGGTGCGCGTGGTTGCAGACTCTGCCTGGATCATCCTGCACAGCCTTGGGGGGGGGGGGGGGGTGGAGATAGAACAACCTTTACCATGGCTTTTTCAAGTAATGAGAAATGTAGTGCAGGTACGGGATGACGGCTACCCTTAGATTTTCGTCAAGTGGTCCCAAGCGGCTTTTTGCTGTGTGAACGATACACCCGGCACATACCTATCGCCATACTAGAAGAACTTCACATCAAAGGATGTTTTTTTTTTGTTTTTCACAAACTTTAGTGAACTTAGGCGGCAAGCTTCATGATGGCAGACTGGCCGATGTCTCAACGAATGGCTTAGAGAACAGAATTTCACTATAACACGCGTTGTCGAAGCGCGGCTTTCAGTGAACTGTCAAACACGCAGTTTTCCCCCACTGTTTGATGGATGTGTTATTTTGTTCAAGTTTCACGATGGTTTTACGTCCAAGGTGGAGGCGGGAAATATAGCCCGAGAAGGGAGACGCATGCGTCAATACCCCTTCCTTTCCTTCTACTAGAAAGCTGTATAATCAATTCATGGTAGGCTATCAAAAAATTTAGAAACCTTTGTGCGTACAATGCTAAGGCTTCTGCAGGATATACGTAAATGTGCTTGACGAAACGTGTTTGCGCAGCAACTGTAAATGCGCATTTAGTTTGCGCTTAGTGTGATGATATTTATAGTTAACATAAAAATAAATTTGGGTGTTTTACGCGTTACTCACCATATAATTAAGAGGCACGCAGTAGTGTGCTACTCCGGACAAATTTTTACAACCTGGGGCTGTATAAGCTGCACCCAATGCACGGTACACGGGAGTTTTTGCATTTGGCCCCATCGATATGCTGCGGCTGCGGCCAGGATTTGTTACTGCGACCTTGTGATTAGGAGCGTAACGCCAAAGCCCCTACACCACCGCGCCTGGTTCGCAATGTTTGTTTTGAACCATAACGAAAAAAATATGAGCCTCTTTCTTGCCACAGAATTCGAATGATCCTGTGTGCGATTTACGTACAAAATTTTCACCGTTGCTTCTCCACGCGTACTTCCGCTCATACCCATGCCGTGTTGCAATCGATGGCAAACACTCGATTGCAACACGAAGTTGGATTCATTGCAGGGGCCAGATTGTTGTTTTGCAATAAAATGGACCACCATTCAAAACACTTCTACATTATGAAACTTGCCACGAACCTTTTAATAAAGGATATCCCCTTTCCGCCCGTTGCTGAACAGAAGATTTGACTTATTGACTCATGAGCCACACAATACGGCAAGCGTCAATATATTTTTCAGATGAGCCGATGAAGAACACTGCCTAGGATGCTGACGAGATCAAAAATATTGCTGTCCATTTGGCTCTAGACGTTCTTCCGACTGCATTTCCGTGAATGTATTGTGCGCACTGAGCCACTCTTTTTTAAGATCTTCTTTTACTGGGCACAGCAGGCCAACGACACCATGCTGGTGAAAGAAGCAGACGACGATAGTGGGTTTTCTGAGATGTTCGCTCGTCCATCAGTTTGACTGCCATTTTATGGAGTACCCGCCGGGGTGGCTCAGTCAGCTGAGGCGTTGCGCTGCTGAGCACGAGATCGCGGGATCGAATCTCGACCGCGCCGGCCGCATTTCGGTGGAGGCGAAATGCAAAAATGCCCGTGTGCTTGCGTTGTAATGCACGTTAAAGAACCTCAGGTGGTGAAAATTATTCCGGAGCCCTCCACTACGGCATGCCTCATAATCAGAACTGGTTTTGGCACGTAAAACCCCAGAAAGAAGAAGACGAGGAACATTTTATGAAGTGTCGCGAAGATGGGTTGAGAAGCGGTAGCAGGCAAACAATTCTGATGATGATAATAATAATGATGATGATGATGTGCCTTTGTGGTGATGATGAACACGCAGTACCCACAAATGGAGATGCTCAACGAATCGGGTGGTTGCATTCGCAGTTATTAACTTCGTAAACTTAACTTGAAAATGTACAACTGCGACTAAAAGAGTATTGTGTAAATGAGAAGTGAGACCAGATGATGATCATAAAGCTTTCACATGGCTCGTACACACTAAGGGGGATAGGCCAAGAATCGGGAGGTAGGTGGTGGCTCAAGAAAATGCTTATTTGAAAACGAGATAAATGGACGGGTAAATGTGCAAGATAGAGAAAGAAGATTCATCACAGAATATATATAGGGGAAGGCGTTTATAATAGGACCAGCGAGAAAAAATATATTAAAAGGAGGAGGGGGGGCGGTACACGCCTTTATTGAAGTCTTCCACCGCGTCGAACACGTTCCTGTGACTAACACCCAATACCGAAGAACCAAAAAAGAGAAATATTCTATCAGCCAAATTTAAACCAAGTTTACAAAGAAGCGCTTTAAGAAATCCTTTTTTTTATTATAAACCAGTGACAAAATAAAAATATAATCATTTAGATTCTATTTTCTCGCAGAATTTAAATATGGGCGACATCACCAGACCACACCTTTGTAATGTATGTTTACCGGGAGAAGACGGCAATGTAACGTCATAATCATAACCTCTATTTCACGTGATGGGAACCATTTATTTATCCGGGAAAAGCGAAGATGTTGGACTACTTTCTATGATATTATCGATAATTCTATGGAATCTCTGCGTATTTAAAGTTTCAAGTACCTAATTGATTTGATGTACGGGTATACTGGGAGAATACAAATTATTATTACATTCACCAATGCTGAACAAGCCAGGCATTTGCTTTAAATCGATGACACAGACGCTTTTTTGCGGCCAGTTTGGGTTTCAAGGTGCCTGCCAAGGGGAACTGATTGTTCGCGTAGCTCCCGCATGAACTCCGCTATTCAAAATTTGTTGGTTAGGATAGGTAGTGTCGAGGACGGGCCCCAAAGTACTCATTTTTTGATCATTGAGTACTTTGGAGCCCGTCCTTGATTTGTTGGTCACCCATTGTTGATCATTAGAAAGTTAATTACCATAAATTCGGTATTTACGCACGTAAGTGCGAAAATTGCTCTGTGTCTGGAGGCCGCCAATCCGTACCCTCGAATGTTAAACATAACGTGGCAAAGATATATATTTTTGTAATGTTAAAAATTTGGTGCAGCTAAAAAAACACCCTGCTAATCTGGGACATGTACATTTAATAGTTCTATTAGCCTCTGTACAATAACGATCTGTGGATCGTGATATCATGGACAATAAGCAAGTACAAATGAGCTTGGTTCAGTAATAAAAGCATATTCAGGTCGTCTGCGCGAAAAGTCATGAAGTTTTAAAATGTTTACAGTGTTATTTTCCGAATCTACATGGTTATGTCGGGTTGACGGGATCATATATCTTTACTTACTCGGCTCTAACCTCCTTTACATTGCCTATCGCGTGCGTCCTAATATGCAGGGCGATGATAGCAAGCCTTGGCGCCAGCCTTTCTAAATGTCAACCGTCACGCCGCTAGTGGGCTCTTGAGGTGCTTTGTAAACTGTATTATTTTTGCATATTTCATATAGTAGCGTTGTCTTTCCCCTCAGAAGCACATGCTAAGCCAGACGGGCCAGCTGGCGTATACGAGAGAAAAGAACGTATGGCGTCGCAGCAAAGTATCAGCTCTCAACACAAGCGGCTGCAGCATGGTGGCAGCCCGACAACTGATTACCGACGACTATGCAAAATACCTATATAGGCCGCCGAGGAATACTTCAAATTAAAATGTATTTACGACCACCATAGCACACTGGTGCCACTCTTAACACTGAATGTGTTATTGACAGCTATGCAAGATTTACTATATCAACAAGGTAATTACCGCGACAACTCTTAGCTTAAAAGATATGCTCGTTGAGAAAAATTCATTGTAATTTTGCTATACTGTACAATAGCAACCGTTATTATTGGTGGCCCCAACGTTCTGCTTTGGCGACGTTTATGGTTTTCTGCATATTTATTTATTTTATTTATTCATTCAGATATTGCTGACCCATCAAGGCAGGAGAAGCGCAATACAAGTACAAAAGAAACAAGCAGCACAGTAAACTTAAACATGGGAAGGAACATTATTATGGGGTACACAAAATCACTCCGGTGCCTCTAAAAACGTGAGAAATCTCACAGTGGCTGTTCACAGACATAGCCAGGCCTCTCGCTGCTAAAATCGACAACTTCGGAGAAAAAAAATTTCGTCGTTCGTCGGCCCTTCCAGTCCGTGAAGTTGGATGATAAGCGAAGTTTGTCCCTTTGTAAACCTAACCGTCCCTTTTGCCATCAATTTCATGTTTATTGGAATGTACCCTTGTTCTTCATCCTGCCTTAGATTTTCTTCATTCATTCATACTTGTGTCGCTGTTAGTAGGAGCGGATCACACTGATGAGGGGAGTTGTTTTCGAACGACGAACGCTTGCATTCGATGTCTCGAGTTTGCTCGGCGGCGTGGTTAGCAGCATCTGCCAGCCATTGCCACCTGCGATTCTTCGAAATTAAACCTCTCCATCACGTACGACAATGAATGGGACATACCCAAGTAAACGTGGCTTCCCCGTTACGAAGACACAAGATAATTGAAATTTTACGCTGCAATGATGAGCGGCCACGGAGTCAGCTGTGGAAGAAGACGAACTTGGGAGCAATGTCACGACCTCGATCGCGCGGTCGCGACGAGGGGCGCCAACGTGCCAGCTGTGGAAGAAAACGACGACGCTTGAGCCATTGCTGATAATAGTTTTTTGCGTGCATGGACGACACCGCAATCGAATCCCGGCTGCGGCTGTCGCATTTCGATGGAGGAGAAATGCAAGAACGTCCGTGTGCTTGCATTGCAGTGCACGTTAAAGAACCCCAGGTGGTCCAAATTAATTTGGAGCCCCCCACTACGGCGTGCCTCATAATCAGAACTGGTTTTGGTACTTTAAACTCCAAAAAGAAGAAGAAGAAAGTGTTATTTTAGAAGTAAAAAGCCTCACTAATGCTAGTTAAGCTTCAACATATCGAGAGAAAGATGAGGGAATAATGTTGTGTAGTATTTTTATCAATTCAACGTGTCCCCTAGCGTGTAGTAGGCGCAATTTCAAGGAAGTTCGGGCGGACGAGGGTGAGAAATCCCGATTGTAGCGATTGCAAATAAAATGAGTCATTTTCCTTGGTGCAAGTTTAAATTTATGGATGTCACACTGCTTATACCACGTGTCCCAGCTAACGTGTGCCAAACTTTTTAAAAACAAGGACTACGAGATACGACAAACGGAATTTTGTGCGCAGTCGAGTTGCGCATAGTGGTGGATTTTTCTACTATCACTGATGACCTAATTAGTCGAAATTTTGTACCAATATTAATTATTTCTGTGGGAAAGCTGTAAAGGAGAAGCCGAGGACGAAGAAGTGAGCGTAAAACAGGCCAATTTTAGTATTAACAGCAATTTGCTAATATTATCCAAATCTTCGATCGCCAATCCACCTCAGTGGTTTTGCGCCATCACAGAAGGGAAACCAAACCAAACCAGACAGGCGTTCTCGCGTATGGCCTGCTGTCGATTTTCATTCTAACGGCGCAGTCGCAAATCGTTCATCAACGCCCACAGATACTCTCGGGTTCCCAACGCAAGTACCCGATGCACAGCCCGGGGATAGTGTCCAAGCCTCCTCCGTGGCTTCCGTCCCCGCACGTGCTCTTGAGACCGTCCAGCATATCTCTCCGCACTTGCAAAACAGCTGCATGACATGTTCAGCTCCATTGCTTGAGTCATCCAAAGCTCCGCGATTCTAAGCAAAGCTAGGACATTCTATACCGGAGTTTAACGGGTTCGAAGACGACCCCGTCGCGTGTGTATGTACCGTGGACTCCGTTGCCATTTCTCACGCATGGTGAGAACACGTGAGACGTTCCACCGCAGAAATACGTCTCCCCAGCGCATCTAGAGCATGGTATCTTAAAAAAAAAAACAGAGCTATTCTTTTTTTGCGAGCTGAAGTGCGGCGCTGCCATCTGTATTCACTTCATACACGTGAGAGCACGCCGGGAAGGCCCGGATGAAGACGTGGCGGTGTATATTTATCAGGAAATACGACATAAGGATGCTTGTAGCTTGACCTGGCTCTCACCGATAGCCATGCAATACGTCAGCGATGGCATTTATGACCCCATTTATGCCGCTATCTGGATAGGGCTGTCATCGGAAACAGCACCGCATACTTTCGTTCGCGCAGAAGCGCACTTGGCAAATATCAGAACTCGCTGTATGACAAGTGCTGTGTTCGAGCCTGATATTTACGAGGCTTCTGGACGGCAACGCGCAAATTTCTTCTTTGAACACCTTTGTCACTGTTTCAATGACTCTCCGAAAGCTTCACGACAACGCAGGCAGTAGGAGACACGCCCGCTTCCAATGCTGCTCTTCTGCGTCGATGGAATCGGGGACTTAAAGGGCCCCTAAACCACCTCCGATATTTTTTTATTATTTCAAGTAAACACACCCATCGAGTTCAGAATGCCATCACGATCATTGATGCTAAATGCTGCAGCGCTACGCGCCGCGGGTGCGCCACGAAATAAAAACAAAAACAATGCCATGCTCCTCTCCGAGCCTCTCTGGAATCCCCATCGGTCGTCGTGATGTCACCAGGGTGCATCTGGTGATGTCAACGGGCCCGACGATGTCGATTGGTCGAGCAAGAACCTACCACTTCCGGTTAGTCTGCTAGACGGTAAGCGCACTCCCTGCTCTTCCTCGTCGTGTTGCTCGCTTGTGAGAACTTGCGAATCGCTAATTACAGCCCGAAACGCAAGTGTCAAATCGTTCGCGGTCCAACAAAGTCGTGCTAAGCGGTCTCATTAGCTGCGTGAACAGAGTGCGACAGTGTTGGCATTTGTAGACGTGCGCGCAACACAGGATCCATAGCGGCACGCTTCGCATGAGCACGGGCCGGCACGGCAGCAACAGCGGTATCGTCGAGAAGCGCTGAGTCGCGGCCACGGACTGGTCGCGGCTAAGGCCCGTCCACGTTACGGGCACGGTAACTCGCCGCACGCCGTTTCCCATTCGCGGGCCCCCGTTCGACGGCGGTTTTGCTCGCGGACGGCGAGATTTACTTGACGTATAGAGGATGAGACCGGGACCCATTTGTGCGGCAGCCTCACCGCCGTTGGTCGCTAGATGGCGCCGATATCGTCGCTAGGCCTTTTCAGGTTCAGTTTAAAGCTATAAAGTGGACGGCACTTAGGAATGAATTACCGACGCTCACAAGCATATTTTCTTATCGTTGTTGTCGCTTTTCGCAATAATTGTACACAAAGAAGAAAAATACGCTCATATTAGCGGCGCCGTTTGCTGCGATGTGAGCACAGCCGAGCCGGTATTCACCCGTCGGTAGCCGTGCATTGCAGCTGAGTTCGACAAGTATCGGAACTCTCGTTCATGTTAAAAGTTTCTCAGTGGATATCGTTTTGTATAAAATTCTAAGAAGTGTCACTTCGGCAACCGTGAGACTCTGGTTCTTGGCCATCTTGTCGACAAGCACGGCGTTCGGCCTGACCCTCAAAAGGTCGTTGCAGTTAGCAGCTTCAAACAACCGCAGTCACTACGAGAGTTGCGAAGTTTCTTGGGATTGTGCTCGTACTTCCGTCGCTTCGTGCCTAAATTTGCCGACCTGGCTTACCCCCTGACATGTCTACTCAACAAGGACGTGCCTTTTCAGTGGTCAGCAGAATGCGAGTCATCGTTTAAGCAGCTCAAGTTTGTACTGACTTCAGGGCCCTTACTTCGCCACTATGACCCATCTGCTGCAACCGAACTTCACACCGACGCCAGTGGTATAGGCCTCGGGGCCGTCTTGGTTTAATGGCATGACACCATAGAACATGTGGTTGCCTATGCCGGTCGTTGTTTAAGTAAACCTGAGCGCAACTATACGGTGACGGAGCAAGAATGTCTCGCGATCGTCTTCGCTGTCCACAAGTTTCGCCCGCATATTTACGGACGCCGATTCTCAATTGTCACCGACCATCACTCGTTATGTTGGCTCACCGGACTACGCGACCCATCCGGCCGTCTTGCTCGTTGGGCCATACGATTACAAGAATATGACTTTGAAGTGTGTTACAAGAGCTGTCGTCGTCACGCTGACGCTGATTGTTTATCAAGGCTTCCCCTTTCGACAACCGAGTGTGACGCAGACAATTTCGATGAATACCTAGCAGTTGTTGACCCTCTATTTCCTGACCTTACCACCTTTCGCACGGAGCAACGCAGCGACACCAGTCTGGCTCATCTATTTATCTCCGAAGCGAATGGTCAACGCCGTTACGTTGTAAAGGATGGCATTCTTTACAAGCAAAATTATTCTGGCAAGGGTGCCCGTTTGCTTCTATAGTCGAGTACAACTTTAGAAGACAGGAGGAGGCCCCGCCCAGTTGACCGAAGCCCAGCAGCCAATTCCTCCGCGACTAAAGAAATAGTCCCGCTCAAAAAATTGTGACTGCTTCTAAAACGCGTATTTGTCGCTATAATTAAGATTTGTGTATCTTGACGAGTGGTTTGGTAAAACTGTCATGATGGAAATGCTACCGCACATGCCGGATCGCGCGAGAAAAATAACTCCATGCCTTCTACAACACTGTGCGTCGTCTGCTACGGAGCAAGGTCGACGGCACCGGGCGTAGCAGTCGCTGGCTTAATAGCATAAAATTCATATATACTTTTTGTGTGTTTGCACAACCTTATTTTTTTAATGTGTTGGGCTTATTTTTAATTAATATATCTTTTCTTTTTTCTTCGCGGTTGCGAACCTGCAATCTCGTAAGTTCGGGCACGATCGCGCGCGGCATTCCGTGCCAGTTTTCGGCCATGGAGCCCAGCGAGGTGACATCGGAACGCAATCCTTTGTTGCCGAACGAGCCTTGTGTCGCCACGACGACCACACCACCAAGGAGCCTCGGCAAGAACAAGAGCGGCCACATCCTGAACAGCGATTCACGCAACATGATCTTCCACTGCTACACGTTTTGGCGTAACAGGCAGCCTGTACGCAGCGTGGAGGAAACGAGCAAGTTTGTCGCCGACATGCTCGGTGTCAGCGAAAGGACTGTGTTCAGGGTGAGGGAGGAAGTCAAAGCTTCGCATTTTCGGGTGGCAAACTGACGACGCCCTCGCGAAAGCGCCCACGCAATGCGGAGAAGAGAAGACGCAGCGCGATGTTTGACAGCTTCACGTTTCGCGCGCTGAGGTCATGTGTGCACGATTTCTTTCGCCGCAACGAGATACCGAAGGTCGAGAAGATTAGAGTTCTCAGAGCGTATGGAACTCCCATCACTAAGGCGGTGTACTGTGCGTCCCCTGCTTGCCGAGATCGGCTTCAAGCACGAAAAGAGAAGCCGCAACTCGCTGCTTATCGACCGGGATGGCATCACTGATTGGCGGAATCGCTACCTCCGTGACGTGGAGCGCTACCGGGCGGAAGGCCGAAAGATCTTCTACCTGGACGAGACTTGGTTGACGGCGGGGCACACTCGGTCGATCGTGAGGACAGACACTGTGGTGCAAAAGCGCAGACGCCTGTTCGCTCGAGCAAATGGCCTGACGACGGGTCTAAAACAACCTTCTGGGAAAGGTCAGCGCCTGATCGTGACGCACATCGGCAGCGAGGATGGTTTCGTCGACGGCTGCTTGGATGTATTCAGAGGCCAAAAGACAGGCGACTACCACGAAGAAATGGACGGCAATCGCTTTGAGGGCTGGTTCAAGGACGTTCTGCAGAAGCTGCCACCTGGTAGCGTCATTGTTTTAGACAATGCACCCTACCATAGCCGGCGAGAAGAGAAATTGCCGACGACGGCCTGGAAGAAGGAAAATATACAGGAGTGGCTCACAAGCAAGAACATCACCTACGGTGAAAGGATGATAAAGAAGCAGCTGCTTGAGCTGGTGGCATCTGTAAAGTCACGCTTTCTGAGCTACATCGTAGACAACACAGCTGTAAGGTCCGGTTGCATTGTACTCAGGCTCTCGCCGTACCACTGCGAATTTAATCCCATTGAGCTTGTGTGGGCCAAAGTAAAAAATGGCATCGCTGCGGACAACAGAGACTTCAAGCTGTCCACGGTCGACGTCATCTTGAGCGAGAAAATCAAGCAGGTAACGGCGGAAGACTGGAGGAAGAGCATTCAGCATGCGATGGACTTGGAGGCAAAGTTCAGACTTGACATGTCTGGGAGTGAGCACATTCAACCCATCATCATCCAGCTGGGTGAAGATGACACTGAAGAAAGCAACTCCGACTGCGAGCTGTCTTGCATTGAGCCACTCGACGAAGCATAAAGGCTTCTTATTAACAAAATAACAGCCCTTATTAGGGCTACCAAAATTTTGCTGGTGGGCTCGCAACAACCAACCATCCATTCCGTGACCTCTCAAATAAATAAGAAGTTCCATTTATGGCATATTCCTTATAACAGAAGCTCAATTCTGATAAGCAACGTCCTGCACACATTGTGCTCGATTTAAGAAGTGGCATAGAAACACATTTAAATGCTGGCATATCTGAATTGAAACACTATTGTTAACCCTGATTATCGTTGGCGGGCTCAAAAGCTCAATTGGGCAGCCACCGTCGAGTTTGACGCACCCCATAGTGAAATAGCACAAGTCAGAGCACGCTTTATGGTTCTGTTAGCAGTCTTCACTGGAAATCGCAGTCATGTCATGGCGAGTGGTGGTGAAATAGCAGCAGACAACACGAAACTGACAGCCACTGTCAGCAGCTTGAATGTCAAAGCACATTCATGTGGTTGCATTGTTTATTTTGTTATCTGGCTCACACAAGTAATGCGAATAAGAGAACAAATATAAGACATCATTAGCTTAGTGAGGCCCAAAATGCTCATTCAGGCAGCCACCGTCGAGTTTGATGCGCCCCATAGTGAAATAGCATTAGTCAGAGCATGCTTTATGGTTCTCTTAGGAGTCTGCACTGGAAATCGCAGTCATGTCATAGCGAGTGGTGGTGAAATAGCAGCAGACAACACGAAACTGACAGCCACTGTCAGCAGCTTGAATGCCAAAGCACATTCATGTGGTTGCATTGTTTACTTTGTTAACTGGCTCACACAAGTAATGCGAATAAGAGAACAAATATAAGACATCATTAGCTTAGTGAGGCCCAAAATGCTCATTCAGGCAGCCACCGTCGAGTTTGATGCGCCCCATAGTGAAATAGCATTAGTCAGAGCATGCTTTATGGTTCTCTTAGCAGTCTGCACTGGAAATCGCAGTCATGTCATAGCGAGCGGTGGTGAAATAGCAGCAGACAACACGGAACTGACGGCCACTGTCATCAGCTTGAATGCCAAAGCACATTCATGTGGTTGCATTGTTTATTTTGTTATCTGGCTCACACAAGTAATGCGAATAAGAGAACAAATATAAGACATCATTAGCTTAGTGAGGCCCAAAATTCTCATTCAGGCAGCCACCGTCGAGTTTGACGCGCCCCATAGTGAAATATCATTAGTCAGAGCATGCTTTATGGTTCTCTTAGGAGTCTGCACTGGAAATCGCAGTCATGTCATAGCGAGTGGTGGTGAAATAGCAGCAGACAACACGAAACTGACAGCCACTGTCAGCAGCTTGAATGCCAAAGCACATTCATGTGGTTGCATTGTTTACTTTGTTAACTGGCTCACACAAGTAATGCGAATAAGAGAACAAATATAAGACATCATTAGCTTAGTGAGGCCC